>NC_041357.1:277500-302500 GCF_900634415.1 Cottoperca gobio | reverse complement strand
CACAGACCAATAGTTTGACATAAAGTGCAATTTCAAATTATTTTCTGCAGGAATTGCACAAAATGGAGCATCAACAGTTACATCCAGGAGTTTATTAAATGTAAACTTTTAATTCACTGGGCCAAGTAACGTTTTCTCATCCACTTCCATCATGTTGACGAGGCCGCGCCGGTGACGTAAAGAGTCAAGGGGACAATTAATCTGTGTACATTTTTTTGTTGCGTTAATTATTATTATTGTATTATTATAAATAAGTAAAGCAGACATAGAATCCAACATCTAACTTTTGTGATACCAACAAAATTTGGCTGGAACCAAAATAATATCCCACATCTGTATATGTTCCCTGATGTTTTTGCTGAGGTGTGTTGCTGTTATTCTCTGTGCTGCCACCAGCCCCAATGTGAAAGCTGCAGTAAACAAATGCAAATCACATAACTGAGTCTACACTGTCTCATAAATCCCAGCTTATTAAAATGACTGGGTGCACCGCAAATTACACAGCCTCTCTCTCCTGATGAAACCAGTGTTGGCCTGTTTGGCAACAGTGTGAAGAGAAGGCGACAAGAGTCATTAGACAGGAATCCCTCTGTCGCCTCACCATCACTCCCATCCATTTACTCTGTCCTCTATAGCATCCACAACCATGAAGGAAAGTGCAATTTGGGAATTGGAATGTTAACTTGTGCTTTGTCCTCATGTCGTTTTTGAAACCCAGTCATAGTTCGCAGTGGTCTCTTCAGCAGCATCAAGTTTCATAAGACCGCCTGGCTCGGAGGCTAACAACAGAGCCTACACTGCTAACATTCACCAGCATCTTCTCTCAGCCCACAACAAGGTCTCTGACAATATAGTTCGATAGCACTGTGCAAAACAAAACACATGCACACAAGCTTGTGGTTTACTAGGCAAAGTTGCCTATCCAACAGTCCTGCATTCTTTTTTCTGAAATACAAAAGAGCACAGTTGAGTCTTGTTTAAGGAATGTGTCAGTGTACAAGTCTGCACATTTGTATCCACTCCGATACCCCTTATGTCAGAAACTTTAAGAAATCTCCAGGGGGTTTTGTTATTATGGCATGATTCAGTTTCCATTTTCCATGCATTCCTGACATACTGACACACACACACACACACACACACACACACACACACTGACAGGCCAAGCTTTTCCCCTAAACACTTTCAGAAGATACCGCATCATTAAGGCTAGCGGCTACAGCATTCCATAACAAGTGAGAGTACGAGTGTGTTGCACATGTTAACTAAATGACATGTATATATATATATGTGTGTATATATATATATATATGTGTGTATATATATATATATATATATCCACCATTGTGAGTGTATCAAGGCCTTACTTAATTGTTATGTCTACATCTGGCTAGTAGGTAGGGCTGATCAAAGTTCTCCCATTTCGTTTATTTTCACCTCACCAGACAGACATAGTTAGATGAGGACGAGGTGAGACTGGCTGGTGACAGAGACAGATATTTCTATCAGTAGTTGATGGGGACGAAAACCATAGCTAAAAAGAAGATGGTTTTGTACCGGACTGCATTAATTGAGAGGTGTTTCTAATCTCCTGCCCCCCTCATGTATGTAAAGATGGAGGATAAAAAAATAACTGTGACCTCAATAATAATATATAATAATAATATACATATAACTGAATGTACACATTTCCAAGAGTATAAACTTTGCAAATGTAGAATTAATGGCAGAGTTGTTGTATTTAATTCAGTAGATGTAGATAGGAGATGTACAGGACTGTCTCAGAAAATTAGAAAATTGTGATAAAGTTCTTTATTTTCTGTAATGCAATTAAAAAAACAAAAATGTCATGCATTCTGGATTCATTACAAATCAACTGAAATATTACAAGCCTTTTATTATTTTAATATTGCTGATTATGGCTTACAGCTTAAGAAAACTCAAAAATCCTATCTCAAAAAATTAGAATAGTTCCTCAGACCAAGTAAAAAAAAAGATTTATAACAGCAAAACAAAATCAAACATTTGAAAATGTCCATTAATGCACTCAGTACTTGGTTGGGAATCCTTTTGCACGGATTACTGCATCAATGCGGCGTGGCATGGAGGCAATCAGCCTGTGGCATTGCTGAGGTGTTATGGATGCCCAGGATGCTTCAATAGCGGCCTTTAGCTCATTAGCATTGTTGGGTCTGGTGTCTTTCAGCTTCTTCTTCACAATACCCCACATATTCTCTATGGGGTTCAGGTCAGGGGAATTGGCAGGCCAATCGAGGACAGTAATGCCATGGTCAGTACACCAGTTACTGGTGGTTTTGGCACTGTGGGCAGGTGCCAGATCATGCTGGAAAATGAATTCCTCATCTCCATAGAGCTTTTCAGCAGACGGAAGCATGTAGTGCTCTAAAATCTCTTGGTACACAGCTGCATTTACTCTGGGCTTGATGAAACACAGTGGACCAACACCAGCAGCTGACATGGCTCCCCAAACCATCGCTGACTGTGGGAACTTCACACTGGATTTCAAGCAACTTGGATTTTGCTCCTCTCCAGCCTTTCTCCAGACTCTGGCGCCTTGACTTCCAAATGAAATACAAAACTTGCTTTCCGTCTGAAAAGAGGACTTTGGACCACTCTGCAACTGTCCAGTGCTTCTTTTCCATAGCCCAAGTCAGACGCTTCTTCCGTTGTCTTGAGTTCAGAAGTGGCTTGACCATGGGAATACGGCTATTGTAGCCCATTTCCCGGACACGTCTGTGAACAGTGGCTTTTGATACCTGGACTCCAGCTTCAGTCCACTGTCTTTGAAGCTCCCCCAAATTCTGGAAGCGACTCTTCTTCACAATGCTGTTAAGGCTGCGGTCATCTCTCTTGGTTGTGCAGCGTTTCCTGCCACATTTCCCCCTTCCAACAGACTTTTTGTGGATGTGCTTTGAAACTGCACTCTGTACAGCTTGCTCTTTGAGACATTTCTTTTTGTGTCTTACCCTCCTGATGGAGGGTGTCAATGATGGTCCTCTGGACAGCAGTCAGATCAGCAGTCTTCCCCATACTTGTGATTTAGTTTACTGAACCAAGCTGAGTGTTTTTCAAGGCTCAGGAAACCCTTGCAGGTGTTTCGAGTTAATTAGACGATTCAAGTGATTCGTTGAACACCCTACTAGTATACTTTTTCTTGATATTCTAATATTTAGAGATAGGATATTTGAGTTTTCTTAAGCTGTATGCCATAATCAGCAATATTAAAATAATAAAAGGCTTGCAATATTTCAGTTGATTTGTAATGAATCCAGAATGTATGACATTTTTGTTTTTTTAATTGCATTACAGAAAATAAAGAACTTTATCACAATATTCTAATTTTCTGAGACAGTCCTGTATATAGGAGTGTATTGAAAATCATGAAGTATCAAAAGGTCCCAAAAAGCTGCAGGAATGAATTAGAATGAGAAAACAATACACTGTGACTTACCTGAGGTTGTAACTTTAATACACGACAATCAATAAGATAATGTTTTAGCCAATACTTTAAAAAAAGAAAGAAAAAACATTTTCTTTCCTGACATCTTGTGAGCTGAATACCTACTGTATGAGTTTCAATTGGAAGAACTCAGCAGGGTGTAAATAACAATTTTTTATCATACTGATACAATTATAAAAACATTATTTAATAATGAACATTACTTTTGAATTTGTTTCAGTAAATCAAAATTACAATTCCATCATAAATTGCCAGTTTAAAGTTTAAAGTGATGTCATTTAATTTCTCAAATAATATTTCAAGAGCTCACCGAAAGCCCAGACTGTTGATGTGCCGGCTGCCCAGCCTGGACAGGCTCTTCTTGGCCAAATCCTCCAAGTTGTTGGAGCCCTCGTCATTAACCACCATGGCCAATATGAGCCCTGCCTCCACACCGTCCACATACTTTGCAAGCCGACGACTCTCATCCTTACTACGATATGTGTCAAACCTGTGGGAGTGAAGGGAGGTTAAAAGAGGAACAGGGGAAACAAACAAAATCACGATTGTCTCTTCTATTTATCCTAAAACAAAGACATTTTGAAAACCACTCTGCATGTAAAACAGTCCTATGCATTAATCAACAACTCTATTAACCTCCAACATATATAATGCTCATTTTGTGTTGTAAGTAAACATCTTAAGGACAGCAAACTGGAAAAAAGGACTTGCAGTTTTAATAGTGCAAACAAAACAACGTTTTTCTTGTGTGGCATCTTTCAATTGAACATGTTTCACATTAGATACAAAAGGGAATATCAATGTTTAAAGGCAATAGAACAAAGATTTACAAAATACATTTAAGAAAAATAAATATATTTATACTAATGTGTAATGTGTAAAGGGAAAGGAAAGGAGAGACCCTGCCTGGAGGAAGCCCGGGGCCCCCGTCTGGAGCCAGGCCCAGAGGGAGGGCCCGACAACGAGCGCCTGGTGGCCGGGTTTGCCACGGACTGGAAGGGCGGCAGCCTCTGCCGTGTCAGAGGAGGCATGTTTACGGCAAGCGCGTCATTTCCGGTTGTTAATGTTTCTGTGTTGCTGGTAGCATACTTCGGCAGCTCCAGCTTGACCCAGTTAATGTTGTTATATTCTTGATCACATCGGCTAATTTCCTGTCATCTATCTAAACCTATACTTGTACTTCCTAAGCACTTACAACTCTCTCCTTATCCTCCTTCTCTTAGCGACTCTCGCTAAATCCTCAATTATTTACGCTCCTTTCGGCTCTGCTAATATTAGCTGCTGCAGCTCGGCAGCTAGCGATGGCATCTCCCTCTTCTGCTCTCTCCTGCTCGGTTAGCAAGTGTAGCTGTTAGCAAGCCCCCTATAGCCGGTGTGGGCCGACCAGTGGTATCTCCTGTTAGCTGTCCCCCGGCGGGGCCCGAGCAGCCGGGAGACTGGGTGACTGTCCGAAAGAAGTGTTATCAGAAGCACGGTTCACCACTTGCTGTTTCTAATAGATTCTCCCCACTCAGTGACACACCAGCTGAGAAGCCAACTCTGGTTATCGGTAGCTCAATTTTGAGATACGTTCATTTTGAGACACCAGCGACGACAGTCACATGCATTCCTGGGGCCAGAGCGGGCGACATAGAAGCACATTTGAAACTGCTGGCTAAGGGTAAACGTAAATACAGTAAGATTGTTATTCACGTCGGCGGTAATGACACGCGATTGCGTCAATCGGAGTGTACTAAAGTTAATGTGGATTCGCTGTGTACATTTGGCAAAACAATGTCGGACTCCGTAGTTTTCTCTGGTCCTCCACCAAATCTTTTGAATGATGACATGTTTAGCCGCATGTCATCATTCCGTCGCTGGCTTTCATGGTGGTGTCCAAATAATGATGTGGGCTTCGTAGACAATTGGCGGACTTTCTGGGGAAAACCTGGTCTGATTAGGAGTGACGGCATCCATCGTACTTTGGCTGGAGCAGATCTCATATCCAATAATATTACAAAGTTTATGAGTGGACCTAATCCATGACAACCCAGAGTTGAGACCATGAGAAAGAGTTGCAGTCTTACACACTTCTCTGTGCTTCTTTCCGGGCAGTCACCCACTCAAATCCCCATAGTGACTGTGGCTGCCCCACGACCACTGAAATTAATCAAATCTATGGTTAACAGAAGAGGAGTTATACATGAAAACCAAATTAAAATAAACACCACCGCTGCAATAGTGCAACTAAATCGAAAAATTAAATGTGAGCTCTTAAACATCAGATCTTTATCAACGAAAGCTGGATTGGTAAATGATTTAATATCAGATAATAAGATTGATTTATTTTGTCTCACTGAAACCTGGCTGAGACATGAAGATTATGTCAGTCTAAATGAATCCACTCCACCTGGTCATATTAATACTCACATTCCTAGAGGTACTGGCCGAGGAGGTGGAGTTGCGGCCATATTTGACTCAAACCTCTTGATCAATCCTAAGCCTAAACTAAACTATAACTCTTTTGAAAGCCTTGTTCTTACGCTCTCAAACCCAACATGGAAAACAATAAAGCCAGTTTTATTGGTTACTGTGTACCGCCCTCCTGGTCCGTATTCTGAATTTCTATCTGAATTCTCAGAATTTTTTATCAAGTTTAGTCCTTAAAACAGATAAAGTAATTATTGTAGGTGACTTTAATATTCATGTGGATGTTGATAGTGACAGCCTTAATAATGCATTTATCTCAATATTAGATTCAATTGATTCAGAATGTACATGAACCAACTCACTGTTTAAACCACACTCTGGACATTGTTCTGGGATATGGTGTTGAAATTGAAAGTTTATCAGTGTGTCCACATAATCCTCTTTTATCAGACCATTTTTTAATAAGTTTTGAAGTCCTGTTACTGGACTACAAGCCAGTAGGCAAAATATCCTATGCTCGATGTTTATCTGAAAGTGCTGTGATTAAATTTAAGGAAGTGATTCCATCAGCACTCAATTCAATACCAGGACAATATAATGGAGGACTCCAATGCTAACTTTAGTCCCTCCCAAATTAATCATCTTGTTAATAGCGCTGCAACCTCACTGTGAATAACACTCGACTCTGTCGCTCCTCTAAAGAAGAAGATCATAAAACTGAAAAAGAAAGCACCATGGCTTAATTTACAAATCTGCAAACTAAAACAAAAGTCGAGAAATCTAAATGGCGTTCCACTAAATTGGAAGAATCTCGTTTAGTCTGGTTAGATCATCTTAAAACGTATAAGAAGGCTCTCCGTAATGCCAGAGCAGCTTATTACTCTTCCAGAAGAAAATAAGAACAACCCCAGGTTTCTTTTCAGCACTGTAGCCAGGCTGACAGAGAGTCACAGCTCTACAGAGCCTTCTATTCCTATATCTCTCAGTAGTGACGACTTCATGAGCTTCTTTAACGATAAAATTATAATTATTAGAGACAAAATTAATCGCCTCCTGACCTCAATTGGTAATGTCTTAGCTTCAACCTCCAGAATTTTAAAAACATCTGTAACTCCCGAAATATATCTAGACTGTTTTACTCCAATCAACCTTAACCAACTAACTTCAACAATCTCATCGTCTAAGCCATCAACCTGTCTTTTAGACCCGATTCCAACTAAACTGTTTAAAGAAGTTTTACCCTTAATTAATACCTCGTTATTAAATATGATCAACCTGTCTCTATTATCTGGCTACGTATCTTTAAAGTAGCTGTAATAAAATCACTTCTTGATCCATAGGTTTTAGCCAACTATAGGCTGATATCTAACCTACCCTTTCTCGCTAAGATCCTTGAGAAAGCCGTTGCAAAACAGTTATGTGATTTTTTACATAATAATAGTTTATTTGAGGTTTTTCAATCTGGATTTAGAGTTCATCATAGCACAGAGACGGCACTGGTGAAAGTTACCAATGACCTTGGCATCAGACAAAGGACTTGTCTCTGTTCTTGTCTTGTTAGACCTCAGTGCTGCTTTCGACCCTGTTGATCATGACATTCTACTACAGAGACTGGAACATTGTGTTGGCAATAAAGGAACCACATTAAGCTGGTTCAAGTCCTATTTATCTGAGCGATCTCAATTTGTATGTGTTAACGATAAATCCTCCATGACAGCCAAAGTCAGTCTTGGAGTTCCGCAGGGTTCTGTACTTGGACCGATTCTATTCACCATAGAATCTTCCTTCCTTGCTTCCTTTGGACAATATTATAAGGAACCACTCTATAAACTTTCATTGCTATGCGGATGATACCCAATTATATCTATCAATTAAACCAGATGAAACCAATCAATTGGCTAAACTTCAAGCATGCCTTAAGGACATAAAATCTTGGATGTCTAGCAACTTTTTGATGTTAAACACAGACAAAACTGAAGTTATTATACTTGGCCCTAAACGCCTCCGAAACGCATTTTCTAATGACATAGAAGCTCTGGATGGCATTAATTTGGCCTCCAGCACCACTGTAAGGAATCTTGGGGTCATCTTTGATCAAGATCTGTTGTTTTACTCCCACATAAAACTAAGTTGTCTCTAAGAGTACAATGGGAGCCAGAGCCTTCAGCTATCAAGCTCCTCTCCAGTGGAACCAGCTTCCAGTTTGTGTTCGGAAGGCAGACACACTCTCCACATTTAAAAGTAGGCTAAAGACTTTCCTTTTTGATAAAGCTCAGGTTTGCCCTGGATCAGCCCCTAGTTATGCTGCTATAGGCTTAGACTGCCGGGGGACACCTCCCTGCTCTCTTCCTTCTCTTCCTCTCTCCTCCCCTCCCTCTCTTCTTCTCCCTCTCTATCTGTATGCATTTATGTAAATGTATGTTACTAACTCATCCCCGGAGTTTCTGTCTCTCATGTGGCAGGTTGTCACTGATAAAGTTTACGTCAGGATCAAGAATCGTGGCTGCGCCTGCTGCCCTGGTCCTGCTGGACACCGGGAAGCCTTTTTGACATTTTCCTGGATTCATCCATACTTTCTCTTTTTTTCAACACAACATAATTTCTGTCAAATGTTGTATTTGTACTGTGTTGTTTATCCTGTACATATGACATCTATTGCACGTCTGTCCGTCCTGGGAGAGGGATCCCTCCTCAGTTGCTCTCCCTGAGGTTTCTTCCATTTTTGGGGTTTCTTTTAGGTTTTTCCTTGTGCGATGCGAGGGTCTAAGGACAGAGGGTGTCGTAACCTGTACAGTCTGTAAAGCACACTGAGACAAATAAATAATTTGTGATATTGGGCTATACAAATAAATTTGATTTGATTAGAGTTAAAGCAGCGGGTGTGGGAGAAGTTCGGAGAAGCTATGGAGAATGACTTTCGGTCGGCACCAAGGTGCTTCTGGAAAACTATCCGGCACCTCAGGAGGGGGAAGCGAGGAACCATCCAAGCTGTGTACAGCAAGGGTGGGACCCTGCTGACTTTGACTGAGAAGGTTATCGGCCGGTGGAAGGAGCACTTTGAGGAACTCCTGAATCCGACTAACACGCCCTCTATGGTAGAGGCAGAGCTGGAAGCTGATGGGGGATCATCGTCAATTTCCCTGATGGAAGTCACTGAGGTAGTCAAACAACTCCACAGTGGCAAAGCCGCAGGGGTTGATGAGATCCGTCCAGAAATGATGAAGGCTTTGGGTGTTGAGGAGCTGTCTTGGTTGACATGCCTCGTCAACATTGCGAGGAAGTCTGGGACAGTGCCTAGGGGTTGGCAGACCGGGGTGGTGATTCCCCTATTTAAAAAGGGGGACCAGAGAGTGTGTGCCAACTACAGGGGTATCACACTTCTCATCCACCCTGGTAAAGTCTACTCCAAGGTACTGGAAAGGAGGGTTCGGCCGGTAGATTGAAGAGGAATAATGCGGATTCCGTCCTGGTTGTGGAACAACGGACCAACTCTTCACTCCCGCAAGGATCCTGGAGGGGGCCTGGGAGTACGCCCATCCGGTCTACATGTGTTTTGTGGATTTGGAGAAGGCTTATGACCGGGTCCCCTGGGTGATACTGTGGGAGGTGCTGCGGGAGTATGGGGTGAGGGTGTCACTTCTGAGGGCCATCCAATCCCTGTACGCCCAAAGCGATACTCGGTAGTAAGTCGGACTCGTTCCCAGTGAATGTTGGCCTCCGCCAGGGCTGCGCTTTATCACCAATCCTGTTCGTGATTTTCATGGATGGGATATTGAGGCGTAGTCGTGGAGGAGAGGGGTTGCAGTTCGTTGACCTGAGGATCTCATCGCTGCTCTTTGCAGATGATGTGGTCCTTATGGCATCATCGGTCTGTGACCTTCAACAGTCACTGGATTGGTTCGCAGCCGAGTGTGAAGCGGTTGGGATGAGGATCAGCACCTCAAAATCTGAGGCCATGGCTCTCAGCAGGAAACCGGTGGATTGCCTACTCCGGGTAGGGAATGAGCCATTACCCCAAGTGAAGGAGTTTAAGTACCTCGGGGTCTTGTTCGCGAGTGAGGGGACGATGGAGCGAGAGCAAAGCTCTCAATATACCGGTCGATCTTCGTTCCTACCGTCACCTATGGTCATGAAGGCTGGGTCATGATCGAAAGAACGAGATCACGGGTACAAGAGGCCGAAATGGGTTTTCTCAGACGGGTGGCTGGCGTCTCCCTTAGAGATAGGGTGAGAAGCTCAGCCATCCGTGAGAAACTCGGAGTAGAGCCGCTGCTCCTTTACGTTGAGCCAGTTGAGGTGGTTCGGGCATCTAGTAAGGATGCCATCTGGGTGCCTCCCTAGGGAGGTGCTTCAGGCACGTCCAGCTGGGAGGAGACCCCGGGGAAGTCCCAGGACTCGGTGGAGAGATTATATCTCCTCACTGGCCTGGGAAAACCTCAGGATCCCCCAGTCGGAGCTGGAGGATGTGGCCCGGAGAAGGGAAGATTGGGGTTCCTTACTGGAGCTGCTGCCCCCGCGAACCGATCCCGGATAAGTGGTAGACGATGGATGGATGGATGGAAATATATTTATACTAATGTGTTTTGACCTATTGTAACCTAAGAGGTGCACCACCCTAACAAATCAAATTAAACAAAACAAACATTTAACAATTCTACATTCCATCATAGCAACTGCACACTAACTAACGTGCTAGCATAAAAACTGTGAAATGCATATAAAAAACTACTGCAGGTACTGCAACAATGCAAAAGTGCTTTGACAATTACTCAAATTAATATTATCATGTTTAAAAATGAAGGAACTATAGTCATAGAATGGGCACCTGCACATACTCATTTACCTAAGGGGGCTTTCACACCTGTAGTTTTGTTCATTTGGTCTGCACCAAGGTTAAGACTTATACATTGTTGCATTTTAGTTCTGCTCCGGTTCCTGTTGACACTGACATTTTACAAACAAACCAAGAGGAGTAAACATGAAGTTATACAGACTGACAGGTAATCGGTTGATTGGACAGTTTTGGCGATCGTCATCCTGCATCATCAGGAGTCATATAGGGAAATCAAATTCCAATGAATGGCAGAAGCTCATGCAGCACTTAAATACTTCTGATCTGTATACTGTATATTTTGTGTCACAAAAATCAAATTAAGAAATAACTTATTATAGCATTATTATTGCAATGCAAATCGACCGCATGTTATGAATAATGACAGGTAGAGACGGTGGGCTGATTACTGTAGGATCCCTGTCACACACTTTTTAATGGAATGAACTGACAAAATATACAGTTGGATACAAGCACAGCTCGCTGGCCCTTGCCGTGTACATTTCCTACATGATTGTATGCTGCCCGCGACCAGCTGAAGGTCTGTTGTATACAGCTTGGAAAGGCAATGAAACACACAGCCTAGCCCACCCAATCAGAAGCTTCGAGGCTTAAGGACTATTTCTGATGTATCTCCAAATAAAATAAAAAGGGTATTTGGAGATACATCAGAAATGCTCCAAATATCTTATTATTTTTTTCACTGAAACAAATATTTAATGTAAAGGAAAAAATCAGGGAGTGTACCTTCATGAAATATGGAAGCAAAAATAACAAGAGCAAAACACAAAGATCAAATATAAAGTAGAACAACCAATGACATCCATTAGAAAAACATGATCCCACTTCAAAGCAATATTTTCTGTCTATCCAATTATTATTTAATTGTTCTCTAATCTCTCACTGCAGTTGTCTGCAGATTAACTGCTTTGTAATAACCATTTATTAAGTGCATTTTACAGCTGTCACCATTAAGCTGTATATGATTGTATCTGACCTCCATTTGGAATAAAAAAATGTGATGGATAATTAATCATGAAATAATTTTAAGGATGACATCATTTTCTACATTTAATATCCCTGCATGAGTCATTAGAGGAATATGTGTCTCCTTCATTTCAAACCTGTGGTTAGACAGTTTATGAGATGTCAGCCACCACATAATTTCTGCTCTAACTAAGAATCTCATGGTTGATCAGCAGCCAAGACGCAGCCTTTGCTTCGAGGGGACCCGTACCTGTCATCGTGCAACACCTCTCCGTTTTTGGGGTCGATGACGTGGATAATGATGCCTCTGCTCCCCCAGCTTCTCTGGAAGAGATAGTTGTTTTGGTTGCTCTCTCCGGGGTGGAGAGTCTTGTTGAGCAATGTCCATGACAGCTTCTTTTCTCCGTAGATCTCTAGTGTCCCTCCTGTCCCAACGCCAATGTACTTCCTCCCAAAGTAGTAGTGTTCCTTATCACTGTCATCCAATCTAAGAACAGTGTTGGAGAATTATAAACATTTTATTACAGCCTATATGTCTTTTTACACATGACAGAGGCAAGGAAGTATGCTTCAGTGTTCACGTTCATGACACTAATAGGGATATCACACGTCACCATATTTCAGATGTTTTAGAGGATTTGTTTATTAAATGGTTTGAAGGAATTTTGCCTTCATGTGGTAGTTGCAGTCAAGAGTGACATGAAAAACAGAGGGGAATAGGTGTAGACATATGATAAAGGTCGTGGACTCAAACGGCGGGACTGTCCACAAATTGAATGAAAAGATCATAACCAAATATGTGTTAGTCACACTCTCAAAACATTTTGACTTCTGTACCATGTCTGTGGCACTCAGCCCTGCAGCACTTCTACTGAAGACATAAACCTTTACAAGACTCAAAGACAACAATACTTGGAATAAAACAGCGGTGCGTTGAGCTAAAAGCTAATATTAGCATGCTAACTTGCTCACAATGACTATGTTAACATGCTGATATTTAGTAGGTATAATATGTTTAAGTTAGCATGTTAGCATGCTAACATTACCTAATTATCACTTTACCCAAAGTACAGCTAATGCTGAGGGGATGCTATTAGTTTGTCAGGTATTTGGAAATAATTCTTTTTTTTTATTAAGCTGATGATGGTGCTAGAGGAAAGCTAAGGGATCACCAAAGTCAGTAGGTTTTAACTTCTGAGGAACATGAATGTCTGCATTCTAAACATTTTTATTAGGAAATTATAACACAGTGCCAGGCCTACACTTTAGTGTTAACTGTCCGATCAACATCCAACTCAATATCAATCTGTTTTACAACAAAGATGTGATGAATCAAACTACATTATATTGATCATATCAGAGAAGGACCATGACATGCCACTATAGGTTCAGAATATCAGACACTGATATGGTTGATTTAAATAGTTCACCTGATTATAACCTATGTTAATATGTTAATTAATGTAATTTATTTGCCAAACATATGTTTTCATACAGCTGTACCTTCCAAAAAGGGAGATGGTGAGGTTGCCTTTATAAGGACAGTCTCGGCTTCCAATGTGCAGCTCCCCTTTGTTCCCAATCAGTATGTGCTTAGTTCGAAGCAGTATGGCCCGGTTGTTGTCAGCAATCACCAGCTTTCCTAAAAAGGAGCGAGAGATGGAGGCGGGGGTGATGAAGCCTCCTGGCAGGGCATCAGACTTGTCTTCCTACAATTTAAGGCCCTGGGCTCAGGCTGTCCCCACACACATGTACACACGTACACACATACACACACACACACACACACACACACACACACACACACACACACACACACACACACACACACACACACACACACACACACACACTGTTACGACCCCGGCTCGGCGAGGAAAAAGGGAGTAACATACACCAGATGCTGATGGCAAAATAAGATATATTTATTAAATATGGTGGACAACTTTGGACAAACAATTGCTTTTAACGACACCACAAAGACCAAAAGGAGGGCTCTTAACATAAGAGCAAATAAGGCATAAAAGCCAAACTAACAAAACAAGCTTGGTGAAAACTTGACAACAAAAGAACACATAAAACAGCGCCGGAGCACCCTAACGTGCCTAACAGAAAACGCTGCAAACTTCTAATCAATTGACGCCAAAGGTAAATCTAGTTCCAACACCTAGGATACAGAACACAGAATTTCAACCAACAATATACAATACTCTAGTATCCACACACACAAGTACAAGGCATGCGGCTAACAACACCAGCAGCCCCAACTGTCGAGCTGGCCTGGCATTTGTATCCACTGGTCTCTCCAGTGCCCCTCGGATTGGAGAGCCGGAACAGGTGCACACCAATCACAGCCGGTCTTCATCAAGGTGGGAGGAGGAGGTGTCGCCGCAGCCAATCAAGCGGGCGGCGGTCACACATCCAAATCTGCATACCTAAACAGGGACACAAGGTGCATGCATCCCCAAAGTAATCCCCCGCAGATAAATAAGGGCGTGGCCGTAACACACACACACACACACACACACACACACACACACGTACACACATATACACACACACACACACACACACACACACACATACACACACATACACACACCAGATGTAGCTGGCCGAACAGCTACATCCAGTTACCAGTTTTCAACAAAATTGAATTTCATTCATTGAAATCTTTTGATTTTGAAATAGAATTCAATCAGAGGCAGCCAGAGTCCAGACATTGATCATCTATAGCGAACGGTTAAAGACAAGGACTATTTTTTTTTACGTTTTCTTCCGTCCCTTAAAATCGAGAAGGCCTCAAGACCCCCGTGAATCTTTGGTGAGGAAGATGTCAACAAAGCAACAGTGTGAACTGACTGTAAAGGCAGCCTGGTTCACATGGATGAGTAGTGTGGATGTTACAAACAGATGATGCATCAATGAGCCAATGATACTAAGCATGAATAAAACAGCTGATGTGAGTGTGACTTCAGTGCTCTGCCTTCACTTAATGCTCGGCTGAATAGTTAAAGACACAGTGAGATAACAATGGGAGTGAGGTTCTCTACAGTGCCGTATCTCTCTACCACTCCATATCAACCCACATGTAAGTAACCAAATAACATTTTAAGGATTTTATTTAAATCCTCCCATAACCATACTCAATACTCATATTCTGTTTCAGTAGTATGACATAAGATAAAGAAACTCTCAATAACATTTCACTGTGACTTCAAGGAAAGATGAACACAAGATGGATTTTTCTAGCTTACCTCCACTGAGAATTTCAATGGAGTGGACCGTAGCTGAAGTTGTGAGCAGGACTTTCCTGCCATAACCAATTGTAACACGGTGGTCCTCACTGTGTCCCGGCATCCATGGCTGCAGACCTGGCTCCTTATCTGGACACACTGCAGGAGACAGAAAATACACAAACATTTAACTTCTAAAGATGAATTCATCAGTGATGAAAGAAAACCAAGTACATTTCTAAAATCAAGATTATTACTACTACTACTACTACTACTACTACTACTACTACTACCACTACTTTAGTATTTCCATTTAATGCAACTTTATACTTCTAATGTAAGGGATAGAATAATACTTAATAATGTACTTTCTACTGCAGAATATACATTTTACAGCTATAGTTGCTGGTTACTGAAACCTGGCTGAGTCAAGAAGAATATGTCAGTCTCAATGAATCCACTCCGCCTGGTCATAATAATACTCACGTTCCTCGAGGTACAAGCCGAGGAGGTGGAGTTTCAGCCATATTCGACTCAAACCTATTAATCAATCCTAAACCTAAAGTAAACTATAACTCTTTTAAAAGCCTTGTTCTTACACTCTCAAACCTAACATGGAAAATAATAAAGCCAATTTCATTTGTTACTGTGTGCCAAGTTTTATCAAGTTTAGTCCTTAAAACAGATAACGTAATTATTGTAGGTGACTTTAATATTCATGTGGATGTTGATAGTGACAGCCTTAATACTGCATTTATCTCATTATTAGATTCAATTGGGTTCAGTCAGAATGTACATGAAACAACTCACTGTTTAAACCACACTCTGGACCTTGTTCTGGCATATGGTGTTGAAATTGAAAGTGTATCAGTCTGTCCACATAATCCTCTTTTATCAGACCATTTTTTAATAACTTTAATAACTGCAACCTCACTGCGAATAACACTCGACTCTGTCGCTCCTCTAAAGAAGATCATAAAACTGAAAAAGAAAGCACCATGGCTTAATTTACAAATTGAAACAAAAGTCGAGAAATCTTGAAAGGAAATGGCGTTCCACTAAACTCGAAGAATCTCATTTAGTCTGGTTAGATCATCTTAAAACGTATAAGAAGGCTCTCCGTAATGCCAGAGCATCTTATTACTCTTCATCAATAGAAGAAAATAAGAACAACCCCAGGTTTCTTTTCAGCACTGTCGCCAGGCTGACAGAGAGCCACAGCTCTACAGAGCCTTCTATTCCTATATCGCTCAGCAGTGACGACTTTATTAGTACCTTCTTTATTGATAAAATTATAATTATTAGAGACAAAATTCATCTCCTCCTGGCCTTCAATTGGTAATGACTTAACTTCAAACTTCGGAACCTCAAACCTACCTCAGTAACATCTGTAACTCCTGAAATATAACTAGAGTGTTTTACTCCAATTGACCTTAACCAAATAACTTCAACAATCTCGTCGTCGAAGCCATCAACCTGTCTTTTAGATCTGATTCCAACTAAACTGTTTAAAGAAGTCTTACCCTTAATTAACACCTCGTTATTAAATATGATTGACCTGTCTCTATTATCTGGCTACGTACCACAATCCTTTACAGTAACTGTAATAATACCACTTCTTAAAAAGCTCAGTCTTGATCCAGAGGTTTTAGCCAACTATAGGCCGATATCTAACCTACCCTTTCTCGCTAAGATCCTTGAGAAAGCAGTTGCAAAACAGTTGTGTGATATTTTACATAATAATAGTTTATTTGAGTTTTTTCAATCTGGATTTAGAGTTCATCATAGCACAGAGACGGCACTGGTAAAAGTTACCAATGGCCTTCTATTGGCATCAGACAAAGGACTTGTCTCTGTTCTTGTCTTGTTAGACATCAGTGCTGCTTTCGACACTGTTGATCATGACATTCTACTGCAGAGACTGGAACATTGTGTTGGCAAAAACGGAACCGCACTAAGCTGGTTCAAGTCCTATTTATCTGAGCGATCTCAATTTGTATGTGTTAACGATAAATCCTCCATGACATCCAAAGTCAATCTTGGAGTTCCGCAGGGTTCTGTACTTGGACCGATTCTATTCACCTTATATATGCTTCCTTAGGGCAACATTATAAGGAACCACTCTATAAACTTTCATTGCTATGCGGATGATACCCAATTATATCTATCAATTAAACCAGATGAAACCAATCAATTGTCTAAACTTCAAGCATGCCTTAAGGACATAAAAACTTGGATGTCTAGCAACTTCTTGATGTTAAACACAGACAAAACTGAAGTTATTATACTTGGCCCTAAACGCCTCTGAAACGCATTTTCTAATGACATAGAAGTTCTGGATGGCATTAATTTGGCCTCCAGCACCACTGTAAGGAATCTTGGGGTCATCTTTGATCAGGATCTGTCGTTTAACTCCCAGATAAAACAAATCTCAAGGACTGCCTTCTTTCATCTACGTAACATTGCAAAAATAAGACATCCTGTCTCAAAATGATGCAGAAAAACTAGTCCATGCATTTGTTACTTCAAAGCTGGATTACTGCAACTCATTGTTATCAGGTTGTCCCAAAAAGTCGCTTAAGACTCTTCAGTTGATCCAAAATGCAGCGGCACGTGTATTGACAAGAACAAGGAAACGGGATCATATTACTCCTGTATTGGCTGCTCTGCACTGGCTCCCGGTAAAATACAGAATATAATTCAAGATCCTTCTCCTGACTTACAAAGCAATTAATGGTCAGGCTCCAGCATATCTTAAAGATCTCATAGTACCTTATAAACCAACTAGAGCATTGCGCTCCCAGACTGCAGGGTTACTTGTAGTTCCTAGAGTCTCTAAGAGTACAATGGGAGCCAGAGCCTTCAGCTATCAAGCTCCTCTCCAGTGGAACCAGCTTCCAGTTTGTGTTCGGGAGGCAGACACACTCTCCACATTTAAGATAAAGCTTATAGTTAGGGCTGCCTCAGGTTTGCCCTGGATCAGCCCCTAGTTACGCTGCTATAGGCTTAGACTGCCGGGGGACACCTCCGTAGTGCTTGGAACCTGCTCTTATCTTTCTCTTGCTCTCTCCTTCCTCTCTCTCTTCTTCTCCCTCTCTATCTGTATGCATTTATGTAAATGTATGTTACTAACTCATTTTCTGTCAAATGTTGTATTTGTACTATGTTGTTTATCCTGTACACACGACATCTATTGCACGTCTGTCCGTCCTGGGAGAGGGATCCCTCCTCAGTTGCTCTCCCTGAGGTTTCTTACATTTTTCCCCCTTTAATTATGGGGTTTCTTTTAGGAAGTTTTTGCTTGTGCGATGCGAGGGTCTAAGGACAGAGGGTGTCGTAACCTGTACAGTCTGAAAAGCACACGTAGACAAATGTATAATTTGTGATATTGGGATATACAAATAAATAAATGATTTGATTTGATCATCATAATCCTTAATCAGTAAATAATAAAAAAAAAACACTTCCTGTGTCATTGCGGAGGTCCTATAGATCGTTAACAGTAAAAATATATCCATTTTGAACATCGTCACATAGATAAAAGCCATGAAAAGCTGTTGCAATATTTGAAATTAGCTGATCGATGCGTTTATTTTCATGATGATACTCGGTAAAAACGGAATTTATCAAGCTATTAGTGCTATTGTGACATTTGCTAACCGGATGCTGAACTCTGACCTTTCGATTGACATTTAATTTGAGCCAATAGGAGCTTCCATGCCTTGTCGACAACCTTCAATATCTAATGAGTGTCAACTTGATAAGGAAGTGCTAGCCCTCTTCTTTTGTTTACAGACGGAGTGTGAGTGTGTGTAGTGTCTAGTAAGGATGCCACCTGGGCGCCTCCCTAGGGAGGCGCCCAGGTGGCATCCTTACTAGATGCCCGAACCACCTCAACTGGCTCCTTTCAACGTAAAGGTGCAGCGGCTCTACTCCGAGTCTCTCACGGATGGCTGAGCTTCTCACCCTATCTCTAAGGGAGACGCCAGCCACCCGTCTGAGAAAACCCATTTCGGCCTCTTGTACCCGTGATCTCGTTCTTTCGGTCATGACCCAGCCTTCATGACCATAGGTGAGGGTAGGAACGAAGATCGACCGGTATAATGAGAGCTTTGCCTTCTGGCTCAGCTCTCTTTTCGTCACAACGGTGCGGTAAAGTGACTGTAATACCGCCCCCGCTGCTCCGATTCTCCGGCCAATTTCTCGCTCCATTGTCCCCTCACTCGCGAACAAGACCCCGAGGTACTTGAACTCCTTCACTTGGGGTAATGGCTCATTCCCTACCCGGAGTAGGCAATCCACCGGTTTCCTGCTGAGAGCCATGGCCTCAGATTTGGAGGTGCTGATCCTCATCCCAACCGCTGCACACTCGGCTGCGAACCGATCCAGTGACTGTTGAAGGTCACAGACCGATGATGCCATAAGGACCACATCATCTGCAAAGAGCAGCGATGAGATCCTCAGGTCACCGAACTGCAATCCCTCTCCTCCACGACTACACCTCGATATCCTATCCATGAAAATCACGAACAGGATTGGTGATAAAGCGCAGCCCTGTCGGAGGCCAACATTCACGGGAAACGAGTCCGACTTACTGCCGAGTATCCGGACACAACTCTCGCTTTGGGCGTACAGGGATTGGATGGCCCTCAAAAGTGACCCCCTCACCCCATACTCCCGCAGCACCTCCCACAGTATCACCCGGGGGACCCGGTCATACGCCTTCTCCAGATCCACAAAACACATGTAGACCGGATGGGCGTACTCCCAGGCCCCCTCCAGGATCCTTGCAAGAGTAAAGAGTTGGTCTGTTGTTCCACGACCAGGACGGAATCCGCATTGTTCCTCTTCAATCAGAGGTTCGACTACTGGCCGAACCCTCCTTTCCAGTACCTTGGAGTAGACTTTACCAGGGAGGCTGAGAAGTGTGATACCCCTGTAGTTGGCACACACTCTCTGGTCCCCCTTTTTAAATAGGGGAACCACCACCCCGGTCTGCCAACCCCAAGGCACTGTCCCAGACTTCCACGCAATGTTGACGAGGCGTGTCAACCAAGACAGCCCCTCAACACCCAAAGCCTTCAGCATTTCTGGACGGATCTCATCAACCCCTCCGGCTTTGCCACTGTGGAGTTGTTTGACTACCTCAGTGACTTCCATCAGGGAAATTGACGATGATCGCCCATTAGCTTCCAGCTCTGCCTCTACCATAGATGGCGTGTTAGTCGGATTCAGGAGTTCCTCAAAGTGCTCCTTCCAGCGGCCGATAACCTTCTCAGTTGAAGTCAGCAGGGTCCCACCCTTGCTGTACACAGCTTGGATGGTTCCTCGCTTCCCCCTCCTGAGGTGCCGGATAGTTTTCCAGAAGCACCTTGGTGCCGACCGAAAGTCCTTCTCCATAGCTTCTCCGAACTTCTCCCACACCCGCTGCTTTGCCTCTGACACGGCAGAAGCTGCCGCCCTTCTAGTCCTTCGATACCCTGCAACTGTTTCCGGAGTCCTCCCGGATAACATAACCCGGAAGGACTCCTTCTTCAGTCGGACGGCTTCCCTGACCACCGGGGTCCACCACGGTGTTCGAGGGTTACCGCCCCTTGAGGCACCTAAGACCTTGAGACCACAGCTCATCACCGCAGCTTCAGCAATAGAGGTTTTGAACATTGCCCACTCAGGTTCAATGCCCCCAACCTCCACAGGGATAGCTGAAAAGCTCCGCCGGAGGTGTGAGTTAAAGATCCCCAGGACAGGGGCTTCCTCCAGATGTTCCCAGTTCACCCGCAATAAATGCAGTCTATTTAATAGAATTGATGTTTGAAAATAAAGCACATGCATATGCCTGTTCTCGTCTGGGGGTTAGGGACTAAAGACTGAGAGAGAAGAGCTGCAGGATGATGTATTTTCAAATTTCGGCCTTTTCCAGAAAACTGCCTGCTACCCACCACTTGAATTACAATATGCTGAAAGGTTATAATGGAATCTTTGCCCAATGATGCCAAAAAGTTAAAATGTCAAATTTTCAGGATCGAAAAAAAACAAAACAAGGTTGTAATAAATGTAGTGACAATGCATAATTGAAATAATCTGATGATGAAGATTTTATGAGCAGAAACAGTGAGTCAATTTCCTAAATAAAGAGGCATGTAAATCAATTTATTTGAAGAGGTAAAAGTCACTGGTGTTTCATAACAGTTGGCCAGAGAGGACCAAAATGCCCATTCATTCATATGAAAATGTCTCATTTTATTACTTCCACTTATGTTCTTTATCATGTCACTGCATCCCCCCCTGAACTTCTCCTTGAGATGCAGCCGCCTAAACCCTTGAATAAAAAGCCAAGCCGTCTCAGATTGAGATGCTGTTGTGATTGTAATTACAAAGATTTGCTTACAGCTACACAGTATTCCCCTTGATGAGGTCATGAAATGCAGCCAAGGGTTCTGGAAAAGGCTAGTTTTACTAGTTTGTATATCATCAGTATATCATACTCATGATCATACTGTACTTTAGGTACCTAAAAGTACTCTTTGGTATCAACATCACGTTGTGCTGCATTCAGGGTCACGGGGACTAATCCATCATAGCTCTTGACAGCTGCTGGTGTTTACATATGGAGCAGATGCTAAAGGCGCTACATTCGGGTGTACTTCACTGCATTTTTTTGACTGAAGTGATACAGGCAACAGAGACTGGAAAGCAGAAAGAAGTGTAGTAGTCGGCTAGTGGTAGTGATTATCTTAATGGAGAACATTGAGTCACACTGTAGGTCAGACTACACACACCCTATTAAAGGATAGTACTGGCATTGTTGTGTCTGTTTATTGTTATCAATAAAAAGTAAGTTTCAAAGTATTGTGTGTGTATCCAAAGCCTGATATATTTTACTCTTCTGTGCCACAAGACTCAGTCCATCTGAAATTATACTGCGTTCATTTCTTTTCTGCTCCGGCATACAGATCTCCTCTGTACATCTCATGTCCTGTGCTTTCTGAATAAATCTGGTGAGATTCTATATTTTTCTTTTTTTCAGGACTAAATATATAATTATTTTTGAAAATGTTATTGGTGAAATAACGCAACCCTAAAAAATCAAGTATAATTTTACTTAAGTAAGTAGTTAGGTATACACAGAAGATGAATAAAATATAAGTAATGGATAGACATACAGGCAAAATATCACCAAAATATGTCCAAACTTTTGACTGGTACTGTATATAATTTTCTTCATGTCAACACATCACACAAAAAGACCATACATACAATGAATTGATCCTACTATAAGTATGGTGTATAACCAAACCTAATTAATCTTATTCCTCTCTGCCACAGAGCTCCGTTATTGTCCGAAAGCTACTAAAAAGATGGGCCACCCTGTTGCATTTTGAGTAACATTTGCTAAAAAAAAAAGTGTCCAGCTGTTTTTGAAAATGTTTAATGTTTAAAATTAAAGTATAAATTGGTAAGCCATTTTTAAATATTTGTCTTCAAAAGAAACCAATGGGCTTAAGTCTGAGTGGGATCCAGAAAGTCAGACAGTATTAAGAGACTAACTTATTGGTGGTTTGGGCTTTTCATGTGATTTGTTGACAATGAGAAAAAATATAGGATAATGACAGCATAATCCTTTAGAGAGGCATGCATTATTTTCTTTTTCTTCATATATGTGCATGTTTTCTGTATAATTTTTGACTTTTGGATTGTCTATACTGTAATGTTATTATGTTGGTTATTCTGTACACATAACATCATGTCTGACTGTCCTGGGAGAGGGATCCCTCCTCGGTTACTTTTCCTTAGGTTTTTTTCCCTGCTAAAGTGTTTTTGGAGGGAGTGTTTCCTTATCTGAAGCAATAAGCTGTAAACATGACACTGACATCTTGTGCAGTTGTTTTAGGAAACATTAACATTATTTTTTGTGTTTTTACCTGATGAATGTAAATCAAATATTGTTACAATTATACTGTTTTTAGTCTCTACCAACTCCTGAGAAAAAATATGTCGCTCTTCAGCTGCTAAATGCTCCACTTTGTTCACCAGCTGGTCTTTAACTTTTTCTGTCTGTTGCTTGGTGATTGGAAGGTGTACACTGCCTGCTGCAACTCTTACACTGATGAGAGCAAACACGCACACACACACACACACACACACACACACACACACACACACACACACACACACACACACACACACACTTGATCAAGACTGCAAATTGAATCATTCAGTTGTTTAGTACCTACTCTGAGTTGTGTTTAAATGTATTGCATTCTTTTCACTTCATTTGAGGCCTAACATTATGAAATATGGATATTTAGCTAAGATTTATCTCTTGCTTTCTATCTTATGCTACAGTAACCCAGCAATGTGTGAATCAGTTTGATATTACAGTGTTTTATGGGGTGAGAGAGAAAGATGTCCTGAACTCACCTGCTTGGATGCTGGGGAGCAGCAGAGCTGCCACAAGCATGGCACATGTCTCCATCTCTCTCAGCCCGCAGTTGACCTGAGGCCTTCAAAGGTTGTTTCAGACCTCTCAGTGGGCGTCAGAGGGGGTTTCACAGTGGGTGTGCCGAGTTCACAGTGGGAAGCACCTGGAACATCACATTGAAATGCAGAAGACTCAGCAAGATATGTAGCAATAGGTGACTCCCTGGTGGCAGGGTTACAGTTACATGTCTGGACAGCCATGTCACACAGTGGAGTCTTTAAGAACACCAGCTTTAATAGTTAGTTTTAGTTTTATCTCCAAAGACATTATGACAGATTCTTCTACTGTATGTATGGAGACAGCAGAGACACTTGAAGCTTGTCTTGACACTTGAAGACACATATGCCAAACCTTGTAGCAGTGTGACCTTTAGTCCTGTTCTGATTTTACTACTCGTTCAGTTATTTTAAACTTTGAATGTCAGTGGCTTTTAACCACTGATGACTATATAATTCGATCTGTACTCAATCTGGACATAAAGGTAATCTCAGAGTTTCCAGAACTGTACACCACCACTTTAAAATGATACCACGATCTTGGCAGGTAGACTATATAATGGAGGAATATGGTCCTTGTTTTTCTAAAGTCCTTTTCTTGTGATCAAGCTCATAGTGGTGGTGTAAACCTGTGCTATACTCTGCCTCAGCACTGTGCTGTGTGCAAGTGTGGTCTACAAAGGTTGTTCTATTGTCTCTGACTTATAACCAGGCTTGCTAATTACAGTTTTTGCTCTCAACCAAGCCTAGCAGCCTTTTTGTATTAAATATTTTGCTCTTCTGGTCTCTCATAGCACACTGGAGAGGCACTGTTCAGCACAGGTAATGCTTATTTCCATAGTGTGTCTTTGCCATGTACAGTAATAGGTCAACCTTATTCTAGATGTGTACCTTTATGCACTCATGCGTGGATTACACTTTCATATTTAGGTTTTAACATTTAAGATTATGTCCTTTCTAATGTAATTATATTTTTCTCAGAGTTCTAACTACAATTTGAGCAACAGTTGAGTCTGACTGTGAACAGCAGTTAGATAACAGGATGAAGAATATGGAAACAGTGTCAGTGTTGATGACAGCCCTGCAGTCAAGCACGACATGGATGAAGCTTTTCCATGCGGCTCAAAACAACCACTAGAAGTTGTCAAACATATCATGTGCTAATTTGTACACACTTTTACACAGATTTTTGGATAGATAAACAACTGGCACAAATGTTTGCCCACCTGCAATTTACCAAATACAACACATGCCACACATGCTCTCTGTCCTGCTCTGGGAATATCGGCTTTTAAAAACACACTATACAAAGTCTCACTGCCAAGTTGGTAGCTGTGACTGCAGGTTCTCGCTGACCACAGCTACAAAAATATAGTTTGCAACTCGTGCCATGATATTAAGCATTTTTAATTGCTAATTTTATCGACTGTACAATGTTTACTACAGATTAATTACTTAAAATGTAGTTCTGTCTTGTCAAGAAGCTCCTGCCATTGCATGGCCTCCAGAGAATTGGCTGAATCGCTGTAAACTGTGCAGCATCCTAATGCTGGCTTTGATTAGATTTAATTAGCTTAT
>NC_041357.1:240000-270000 GCF_900634415.1 Cottoperca gobio | reverse complement strand
CGAACATAAGGATGCTCATAAGTGCACGTGGTACCAGAGCACCCTAGGCCAAAGGTCAATGATCGATTTCGTAATCGTATCATCTGATCTGAGGCCGCATGTTTTGGACACTCAGGTGAAGAGAGGGGCGGAGCTGTCAACTGATCACCATCTGGTGGTGAGTTGGATCAAGGGGTGGGGGAAGACTCTGGACAGACCTGGTAAACCCAAACGGGTAGTGCGGGTGAACTGAGAACGTCTGGAGGAAGCCCCTGTCCTGGGGATCTTTAACTCACACCTCCGGCGGAGCTTTTCAGCCGTCCCTGTGGAGGTTGGGGGCATTGAACCTGAGTGGGCGATGTTCAAAACCTCTATTGCTGAAGCTACGGTGATGAGCTGTGGTCTTAAGGTCTTAGGTGCCTCAAGGAGCGGTAACCCTTGAACACCGTGGTGGACCCCGGTGGTCAGGGAAGCCGTCCGACTGAAGAAGGAGTCCTTCCGGGTTATGTTATCCGGGAGGACTCTGGAAACAGTTGCAGGGTATCGAAGGACTAGGAGGGCGGCAGCTTCTGCCGTGTCAGAGGCAAAGCAGCGCGTGTGGGAGAAGTTCGGAGAAGCTATGGAGAAGAACTTTCGGTCGGCACCAAGGTGCTTCTGGAAAACCATCCGGCACCTCAGGAGGGGGAAGCGAGGAACCATCCAAGCTGTGTACAGCAAGGGTGGGACCCTGCTGACTTCAACTGAGAAGGTTATCGGCCGCTGGAAGGAGCACTTTGAGGAACTCCTGAATCCGACTAACACGCCCTCTATGGTAGAGGCAGAGCTGGAAGCTGATGGGCGATCATCGTCAATTTCCCTGATGGAAGTCACTGAGGTAGTCAAACAACTCCACAGTAGCAAAGCCGGAGGGGTTGATGAGATCCGTCCAGAAATGCTGAAGGCTTTGGGTGTTGAGGGGCTTTCTTGGTTGACACGCCTCTGCAACATTGCGTGGAAGTCTGGGACAGTGCCTAGGGGTTGGTAGACCGGGGTGGTGGTTCCCCTATTTAAAAAGGGGGACCAGAGAGTGTGTGCCAACTACAGGGGTATCACACTTCTCAGCCTCCCTGGTAAAGTCTACTCCAAGGTACTGGAAAGGAGGGTTCGGCCAGTAGTCGAACCTCTGATTGAAGAGGAACAATGCGGATTCCGTCCTGGTCGTGGAACAACAGACCAACTCTTTACTCTTGCAAGGATCCTGGAGGGGGCCTGGGAGTACGCCCATCCGGTCTACATGTGTTTTGTGGATCTGGAGAAGGCGTATGACCGGGTCCCCCGGGTGATACTGTGGGAGGTGCTGCGGGAGTATGGGGTGAGGGGGTCACTTCTGAGGGCCATCCAATCCCTGTACGCCCAAAGCGAGAGTTGTGTCCGGATACTCGGCAGTAGGTCGGACTCTTTTCCCGTGAAGGTTGGCCTCCACCAGGGCTGCACTTTATCATCAATCCTGTTCGTGATTTTCATGGATAGGATATCGAGGCGTAGTCGTGGAGGAGAGGGGTTGCAGTTCGTTGACATGAGCATCTCATCGCTGCTCTTTGCAGATGATGTGGTCCTTATGGCATCATCGGTCTTAGACCTTCAACAGTCACTGGATCGGTTCGCAGCCAAGTGTGCAGCGGATGGGATGAGGATCAGCACCTCCAAATCTGAGGCCATGGCTCTCAGCAGGAAACCGGTGGATTGCCTACTCCGGGTAGGGAATGAGCCATTACCCCAAGTGAAGGAGTTCAAGTACCTCGGGGTCTTGTTCGCGAGTGAGGGGACAATTGAGCGAGAGATTGGCCGGAGAATCGGAGCAGCGGGGGTGGTATTACAGTCACATTACCGCACCGTTGTGACGAAAAGAGAGCTGAGCCAGAAGGCAAAGCTCTCAATATACCGGTCGATCTTCGTTCCTACCCTCACCTATGGTCATGAAAGAACGAGATCACGGGTACAAGCGGCCGAAATGGGTTTTCTCAGACGGGTGGCTGGCGTCTCCCTTAGAGATAGGGTGAGAAGCTCAGCCATCCGTGAGAGACTCGGAGTAGAGCCGCTGGTCCTTTACGTTGAAAGGAGCCAGTTGAGGTGGTTCGGGCATCTAGTAAGGATGCCACCTGGGCGCCTCCCTAGGGAGGTGTTCCAGACACGTCCAGCTGGGAGGAGACCCCGGGGAAGACCCAGGACTCGGTGGAGAGATTATATCTCCTCACTGGCCTGGGAACGCCTCAGGATCCCCCAGTCGGAGCTGGAGGATGTGGCCCGGAGAAGGGAAGATTGGGGTTCCTTACTGGAGCTGCTGCCCCCGCGACCCGATCCCGGATAAGCGGTACACGATGGATGGATGGATGGATCTTAATGTCATACTATTTATATGCCTGTGTTTGACAACAGCTTGTAAGCACTATAGGTGAGACGGTCAGTATACAGACTATACTTTATAAAACAGCGCTGTCCTCCGGTCTGTTTGTTAGCTAATAGCTAATGCTTTATATATAGCCTCGTAATATATGATGTTTGACATCAGACACAACGATAGAACCTCAACCATAGAAACTTCGAGAAAGAATCAAGTTATCAAGCTTTACAGATGTCGATGTGTCCAAGTAGTAATTGAATATTTAGCTATCGAGCCATTTGCGGACAACTAGTCGGGTTCATAACAATTCTCGCTAGCAAGCTAACAATAGCTATCGATCTATTTATGATCGAGGATAATGTTACGTTTTATTATGATGTATTTACTATATATTGATAAGTTCTATGAACTATAGTCAAATGTATATACCTGTCTGTGTTCTGTTGTCGCACAGGATCTCTGCCAAATCCAGATTCACGTCACGTTCATCCGCATGTTCGCTCCTGTCTGTGTCTCCATCTTGAATACTGTGTCTCGAGCTGCTCTGTTTCCACCACGTTAAACTCGCCCGCATGATCTAAATCCACGACACCGGCATCCTCTTCAATAAACTCCTCTTCTTGAAGGTGCAACGAGTCTATTGACGACTCACTGTCACTCGATTCTGTCGAAATATCCGAGCCAGAGTCCGACATCGCCACGTCTGCCGCTTCTGCCGCTTCTGCCTGTGTACGTCTGTGTATTCAACTGTTGGACTGTTTTCTACTTGTGATGTCAGAACACGGCGTCGGGTGTTTCCGGTAGCGGCAATGTCAACATCGGTGGTCGACATACTAAATCATGATTTATTAAATACTGCGATCATTGTGTCATAAATAACACATCATTTTACAACACAAATAGCATTTACTATCATCAGTAGAAATTCATGTTTATCATTTCGTAGGCCCTTTAAGAGCTATATTGTCATTTTGAAATAAATCACAGAGGATTTATACATTTCTATAGGACTTATTATCCCATCTTGTTGTTCAGTCATAGCCATACTATACCCCATACTTTTAGAACAGATGCCTGGTATAAATACTTACAGAATGAATTATCTTGAAATTCCTCCCAAATGTCAGATTGTTGTTGAGTACAGATGTGTAATAATATAATTCACCTATTCACCCAATGTCTGCATTATGATTTATTTTAAAGTTCCCAGATGTTACTACAGTTTTGCTTACTGCTGCAATGAGAAGAACTGTCTCATTCAAAGTATGGTGTTTGCATGGGATCTACCTTACTTCCATTACTGCCTTGATCGCATAATCATTGGATTACTGGTGCACATTTAAACAAAGCCATTGATATTCCCTGCATGAGAGGAATATGTTCCCGTACCAGGAGAGGATTTACATAAAGGATTCATGACAAGAGTCAGCACATTCACATTGAAGCAGGGTGGAAGAAAGTAGCAGTGGAGCTTTGGGGGGTGGATGATCAAATGCATTTAACTTCAACACAAACAGGTTCCATTTTAAACTCATGCCAAGAGGTTTTCAGCTGGGAAGAATATTTTTTATTCCAATGACCAAAACTGCCCCTTCTCCACATTGTCTGAACTGCCCATACCTTATCTGAGTCACAGAGACTAAGATGTATATGTTACAGTGTTTTCACATACTTATGTTCAAAAAGCATGTGAAGTGTCTGCTGATAAATGCATTCTCACAGATCACACACACGCGTGTGAGCAAAGGCAAGGGCCACTTAAGGGAGGCATCCACGCATTATCAATAAAAGCTTGTTTTGACTTTCTTAAATTCTAAGTGTTTTCCTGGTGGAGGTGGCAAGTCAGACAGTCAATCAGACAGTCAGTCAGACAGTCTGTTAGACAGACTAAACAACGAGGTTGAGTTTATGTGTGAAGCGCACGAGTGTGTGGCTGCCTGTCATTGCTACTGTGTATACATTTCAAAATCAACCTTTTTCTCTGTTTTGGCTTTTAATGTGGGCTTTCTTATTACCGGGACCAGTGGTGTACTGGCCATCTGCCATTACATTACAGTACAGGTCATTTATCAGACGCTCTTATCCAGATCGACTTACAGTTAACTAACTACAGGGACAGTCTCCCTGGAGCAACTCAGGGTTAAGTACCTTGCTCAGGGGCACAATGTACTGTACTTCTGGTTTGGAAGGCGTACCACTAGGCCATCACCACCCTTACTGGATAAATCCCAGAGGGCCGCTGCATCTGTGGGACGGTGGACCGTGAACATTTTTTTTAACTGCAGTAATAGCGCTTTTCCAATCTTTGCGATCACTCAAAGCGCTTCACAAAACATTTCATTCACCCATTCACACAGAGCCAGAGGCCACCATACAAGGTGCACATCAGCTCGTCAGTAGTGATAACCATTCACACACTGGCCATCGGGAGCAATTTGGGGTTCAGTATCTTGCACAAGGACACTTTGACATGCTGACTGCAGGGGCCGGGGATCGAACACAGATGACCACTCTACCTCCTGAGCCACAGCCGCCCACTAAGGTAAAAGTCATTTAAAAAATCTTCAGGTAAGTCTAGTCACGGTTACAGCGGTGCCAGCAATACTAAGAGCAAAAATCTAAGTGTAGATTTCTTATATCAAGGATAACAAAAAATAAATAAAAGATCATCTCGATTTGAAGTAACAATTAGGCGCGAGGTCTCCTGTAGGTTTGATCTTAAGTTTAAAGCAAAGATCAGATCAATAAACAGCTTTTTAGGTTACGGTTTTGCCAGCTTGTTATGAACAAAATGACTCAATGAATGAATCAACAACACAACACTCTGTGTGACGGGTCCCATCACAACTCTTTCAAAATGGTTTGTTTCAGGATCAGAATTTGATCAATTCAGTCCGATAACATCTCAAAGGGATTACAAGAGCCGCACGATTGAATTATTTTATTTTTATTTTATCAGTAAGTAAGAATTAGTAAGAATGTCAGATTTGTGCAGATTTTCTACAAAAGAATATAAATTAAGTACCAATAGCAATTTCTGAAAGATGTTATTTACGGTACCGTAATACATGACACAAAACGTGATGAACTTGTTCGGTGTAGGTAAGGTTGGCGTTTATACTGCACTGTATATGTAAACCCTCACTGCTTTCAGCTTCTCAAATGTGAATGTTAACTAGAATTCTAGTCTTCCATCATATATCTTTAGATTTTTTCCTGTTGGTCGGACAAAACAAGACACTTTTTTAAATGTTTGGAATTTCCATTCACTTAATGGACCCAACGAATAATCAATAAGCCAAGAAAATAACTGGGTAATGAACCCATTAGGAAAACAATTGTTAGTTTTTTATTTGTTAGAACCTCTATTGCCATACATGATGGTATAAATGCTTCAAATAAATCTTGCTCATAGCTACTGCCCTCCTTATGACAGTCCTCCCAAATATAATCAATTGTTTTTGTGAAGCAGTAACTTTAAAGCAAGAATATGTATGTGTTGCTGAACACAGGCCGCTGTGAGTTATGTCAGCTACAGAACATGTCTATGTTAAGGCCCTGTCACACATGTCCGTATGGCGGAAACGAATGCCGGCGCATACGAAATATCGGCATTACGCTGGTGTGCGTCGATATAAATTAGGGGTATGCTGGACATAAGTAGTATTCGTGAGGAACACGGCGTTTTGACGCTGGGGTACTGTGTTGAACGCTGAAGCCGTAAACATGTGTCGAGCATATCAAAGACGTTCGAGGTACGGCAGTCGTAAATCGATATACGTGACGTGAACCCAACAGCCAATGAATTGATATCGGGTGGACAACCTAATTGTTAGCTATGCATAAATTATGTTTGTCGTAGCCTCACAGCGGAGGAAGGTAGAGGAGAGAACGTAAAGAAACTGGTTCTGGATAGGGGCCAACAGGGGCCTGTGCCCCTGTAACACAAAGCATGGACCAACCTGTGCCCCCCCCCCCCCCCCCCTGCTCCAAGCGAAGAGTGTACAATAATAAAAAAGTACTGTTGTTATGCGACGGTCCATGCAGGGGCAGGGGACTTTATTTTGATGGGCACACCATGCGGTCGGCCACATGCGTGGACAGACTAGGATCATACCATTATGTGAAAGAAGGAAGGGGGGCAGACGGCGGGTGTAGTGGTACAGGCCAGGTACACACAGAGCGATGGAGGAGTCGCATTTAAATGCAAGCGAATCGGGAGGAAGTGATGAACTGATCGAAGACCGAAAAAAGAAGCAATCATGGTATTACTTGTGTTGTGCACTATTATTTGAACCTAACTAATAGTATTGAAGGCTTGAACACCCCCCCCCAGCAGTAAACCTAGGGAACACTGAAGTACTTTACAAATCATTCATAACCTTGTGTATAGTTAAATGATGTAGGCCTAATTGTTTCACAGTCCCACTGCACACCACTGCATTACACTAATATCAATCATTTGTATTCCCATCAGATTTCCATCTTTTAGTCTGGTTCAAATCCCTGAGGGATACGAACACTCGTCTCCATAAGAAAAAGAGTGGGGATGGGGCAGCTGAGCTGACGGAGAGGGAGCGGTGGATCAAGGACAAGTTCGTCTTCCTGACGTCTGTTGTCCGACACAGGCGTGAGCCCTGCAAAACTATAAGTACTGCCCTAAGAATGACATAAATCTGTGACCTCATTATTTTAATGACTATATAATCTTCCGTCATATCGCTTATTCTTTGTATTATTGTGTCTTTGCAGATCAAAGCTGCCATCGATGGACATCCCGGTGACCTAGACTCTGCTGAAGCTGCGTGCGCGGAACTGCAGCTTGGCGGGCCCATGAGCAAGCGGGCGCAGGATGTCGAAGAGGCCCTTCTATCATCCCTCCAAAAGCGCGTCGCTGACTCTGGTGCAGCCCTCAGAGACCTGCAGGTCAGACAGTAGCACCAGCAGCCGCTCACCCAGCGTACCGCCTTCGCCAACTATGTGCGTGACAGCCTGGTGACCATGTCCAAGCGGAGGTAGAAAACGGTGAAACTGGCCATGAACCGCATCCTGTCCGAGGTGATGGAGGCAGACAGCGACACCGATGAGCCCAGTGCTGGTCCCAGCCTGGGAGGACCCGTCGTGCCAGATGTGCGTTGCGGTTCGGCACATCCATCCACCTCGTATGCATCGCACACCTCTTCGCATTCACCATATGACGCCTACCAGCCACCTCCATGCATGTGGAGACACCAGCCCCAACCAGCGTCAGCATGGACCTCCCAGACACCGGAGTATGCTCTGCAGCAGCAGCAGCAGCACTTCAATCAGCCGTCTCAACCTGTGCAATATCAGCGGTGCATGCCTCCTCCACCTCCTCTTCAGCCTACGTACCCCAGCAGCAGTTTGCCAAACCTGTCGGCAACATCAGGCGTAACGCAGGTTTCCCTGGGTTTGGAAGGTGGGAATGTGCTTCAGGACCTGTGTTCAGGTGACCTGAACACACCACCACCCAACAACAGGGAGGATGAGTGATTGTGTGTGTACAGGTGTTGCCAGGGATTCCATTATTGTATATATGCCATTATAATATGTTCATTGTAATAAAAGTTGTTGAATGGCTGTAATGCCTTCTTTTCATTGTTTAAAAGTGTCAATGTATCACCAATACCTATTCCAATCTCTTCTACATTGATATGTTGGTCAAAACATATACATACATTAAACATAGCTTGTAGTTCAGACTTCAATGTGGTGTCCTTTACAGTTAATCCAAATTGCATAAGTGTCTCCTTCCTGTTAATATATAGACATATAATGACATTGTCCAAACAATAATAATAACCGTAATAACACAGGGTTAGATAGATATATTCATATTCATACAAACGTGTGTGGTCAACATGTCAAAATGCATCCTGTATTGCCACGGAACTGCACCGCCTGGTGAGTTCACCCAGTGTTTGATGAGCTCCCTCTGTGTCTTTCCATCCATGGAGGTGGTGTTGGGTGGTCCAGACACTGTCTGTGTGTCCTCTAGGTTCTGGCCTAGTCTCCATGCACCTGGGACATAATTGTGGTTAGTGTTCTCTGCACGGTCAAGCTGCTGGTTCTGGAGCCGTGGGTGCCGCATCCTCATCATGTTGTGCAGGATGACGCATGTGGTGACGATGAGCTTCACAGTGGAAGGGTGATGCTGCATGGTACTCAGCAGGACCTGGAAGCAGTTTGACAGGATACCCACCACCGACATCTGCCCAGATGAACTTGTAGTCCGCATCTACAAGCGCCATCAGAACAATGGAATAGAATCCTTTGTAGTTGTAGTACATGGACCCACTGTTTGGAGGACACCGGCACGCAATGTGCTTCCCATCAAGTGCCCCTAAGGTGTGGGGGAAGTTCCACTTGATGCGGAACTCGTCGGAAATGGCGCGCCATCCATCAGGAGTGGTGGGGCAGCTCATCACCTCCTCCAGGTATTCATCAATGATTGCCTGGCACACCTCTCAGACGATGAGTGACTGGGTGTTGTGAAGGACCCTCCAGCCAAACTTCATCGATGCATACCTGCTCCCAGAGGCAAGGTGATGGAGAGTCAGGGCAAGCTTCAGGCCAGGCTCAATCGGCCCCCTGTACCAGGTATGCTGCTTGGTTATCCTGGGACCCACTCTAGCAGCTCGTCGAACATCTCGGGGGGCATCCGCATGAAGTTGGTGAAGGAGGCGTGGTCCTCGTTCCGGAGCTCCAGCAGGAGCCGGTCGTATATGCCATACTGCCGTCGCCTACCGATCCATGCTCTGATCCAGATCCTCCTCCGTTGCCCTCTTCTCCTCCTTCTCCTACTGGCGCGGAGCTGGAAAAGCGCCAATTCGTTTACATCATGCTGATGCTGGAGAACGGCTAGGATGTACCCCTGACGCAGCCTTTCCGCATCTTCCATGCTCTCTGATGCTGGGTTGATGTATTCAGCAAGACGTGCTGTGAAGAAGTGAGGATGAGCTACTCACGGGGACCCTATTTATACTCCAACATCAATACGCTCCAGAAATGCTAGCTGTACTGTACAGCACGTTTAATAGGTCACTCCGTCGTCACGAATGGGTTATCCACTCGTTATCAATAAATCAGTTCACCATCTCGTATATCAACGTATATGTATATATATATATATGACTGCCGTACCTTTGACGTCATCACATATGTCTTACGTAACTTTCCGTATGCATGACACTATGACCCACACGTTACGTACGTCAGAATATTTTGAACATGCTCAAAATATGTTTACGGCTTCAGCGTTCAACACAGTACCCTCGCGTAAAACGTCGTGTTCCTCGCGAATACTACTTATGTCCAACATACCCCTAATCTATATCGACCCACACCAGCGTAATGCCGTGTATTTCGTTTCCGCCATACGGACCTGTGTGGTAGAACCATTACGTTATGTATTAGTCGAATACGTTTTGTGCATGTATGGGATATGTTATATATGCGTATCAATCTGTTAGACATACGACTCTGTGCACGTTCCGGATCCAATCCGATCAAAAGTTGGACGTATTTGGACTCTGACAAATTGTGGGCTGTTTTTCGTATACGTTTCCGCCATACGGGCATGTGTGACAGGGCCTTAAAGATGCTAACAATAGCTGACATGAGCCACAATAAACTACTGTTCATACCTGACCAAATAAGGCTGTAGCAGCAAAAGCCTTATTGAAATGAATTTAACAAGGATCTATCTAATAATTAAATTAACTGTTTAAATGTTAACTTGTAAGAGGAAAAATGTGTAGCGTGCTCTTTAAAATAAAACGCAGTCTTGCTTTAAGAAGGCTTTTCTGTTCCCTGCTACTTTCTCTGTGATCATTCATTTCCCTCATTTAGTGTTAATATAGTCGATTATACTGTCAGACGAGTGTAAGACTATAAATAAAGATGTTATGAAAGGTCTCAATTCATCTGCCCATAAATACAATTAGCATTGGTCAGCATATGGCATTTTTAAGTCTTAATCAAATAAGTTGTATCCTCTGAAACCAGAAAGATAATTATTATTTTATTTTTTTGCCTTTATTTATACAGGTAAAAAATCCCATTGAGACACAGGATCTCATTTTCAAGAGAGACCTGATCAAATGGCAACAGCCAGCACCATACAAGTTGCAGACTTACAGGACACTAAACACAGAGGCAATTCCACCTGTCATTGTGTTTCAGTTGCACTGAAGCCTCTAATAAGTAATCATAGAGAGTCTCACACACACACACACACACACACACACACACACACGCACACACACACACACACACACACACACACACACACACACACACGCACACTTATTTAGGTGTCATACTCTAAAACAGTGCAATTATAACTATGGTGTAGAGAAAACAGCAACATTAGGAAATCCATTGTAAATTCAGATTTATGAGAGGCAGCATGCAGAGTTGAAGCCATTAGGAAGTGTATGTGCTTCCAGGCCCTGCTGGTTATTGGTAAATTTATGAGCTCTCAGCGACTATGAAATTTCGAACACATGCTGGCCACTGCTTTGAAAACATGAAAGCATGCATGTGCACGCACATTTTCCAAGCATTTAGGGCTAAATAGATGTTTTGCTTTTCCATGGCTGTGGTGTTTCAGTAGTCCACTTCTTTCCCCTGCAAATTCGCTTCAAGTGGTGTGGAGGCAGTATTTAGGTTCACACTATCCCCCACAGATCCTAAATCCTCTGTGCAATCGCCCAAACAATCATTACGAGTCACGAGTGCAGCGCCATGGACATGATCCCTAAATGGCTTCCCACCTGTGAACACTGTCACTGCAGCCAGGAATTTAATCCTGGTTTCTGAAGTAGTGGACAAATGTTTCCATACCTGAGCAAGTGCAAAACCCAGCCCAAACGAAAAATTGCCTAGGTAGATATTGGCCAGTTTCATTTCAATTAAGTTCAATTAAAAAAACAGCCTCTTTTACATCATTTATCCACCAGAGTGCACTGATCTGGAGGCAAGTTGGAAAAGTACCCTGTGGGGTTTTTGTCCACAATTTGTTTGGTAATGTAATAAACATTCCTACTGACAATTTCACAAAATTTCATGGTGAGGCTGTAACACACCGAGAGACAGGGAAGATGACGACTGCTAACAAGAAAACATGGATGTAAACAAGGCAGGTAACATCATGTTTCTTTTAACTTGCTTTGGATTTGGATTTAAATGCATTGGTATTGTTTGGGTTGACTTCTGCTGCTGTGTTCCTCTCCAAACAGCAGTCAACCTTTGCTAAAGCCTTATTGTGGCACTGCTTTGTGCTGGCTGAGATAGAGCGACTCAACAAGTCAGCACTTATGGCCTTTTGTGTGGAAGGCACAAGCGGAACAACAGGATCAAAGACAAAGGGGGCACAGTTTCAAGGACCTGGCAATACCCAGAATCAACTAAATGCATACACAATTATATCTATTGCTGGAGTAAGAGCATTTGCAAACACACAATTGCTTCCTCAATATCCCACAGGACAACAAAAGCAAAAAAACATGTTAAAAAACCATATTCATGTTACCCTAAAGAGGCACCATCTCCAAAAACACACGTCACAATTACTTGATCTCAACTTTCAGTACTGCCAGTTTTAAAATGTGAGATACATCACTTTCCTACATTTCCTCAAAGTGTTTATTCAGTTGTATGTATTAGATACAGTATTCACTGTATCAAGTCTGACAGTCAGGTAAACAGAGACTGGTCCAGAATTAATTTAAATTTAAATTAAAAAATCCTAGTTATTATTTACAGTGAATTTCCTTCTAAAATGATACTTGAATTAAAAAGCAATCAATGACAGATAGTGAAGCACAGTGCTCTTTGTAGGAAACACGTGCATATAACCCAATCTATCATATTGTATGAGGTCTCGATCAAAGAAACTTAATATGATTTTAAGCAGGGTTAGTAGAATACAAAAATGTACATCTATCAACCCAAAGCATTTTTACTCATGTTTTGATATACTACAAGAGATAGAACTACAGAAGTATCCGCTGTCGTACCACCAGACTACAGGGCAGCTTATTTCCTCAGGCTGTGCCACTCCCGAATCATCCTCCAAACTCTACCACAAAAATTGTTTTCTGTCTTTGCGTGGCCAAATAGGACTATAACTTGCACAAACCTGTGTTGTACAATGTCAATAAAATTATTATGGAAAGCATGATAACTAATTTCCTTATGATATGTTATTCAATTATTTAATCCTTCAAGGATCAATAACTTATTTTATTGGGCTGTCAATGTGTTTCTGTGGCCCTAAGCAGAATTTGTTTGTCTTGTGTTCATGCCATAATTTTAGTATTGTTTTTTAATATTGTACAGTTTAGTTTTAAAAAGCATATTTATTTTTCTTTCTTTACATTTGAAAATTTCAAAGTTGATTTTCAACAAAGATCTTCATGTATACTAGTTATGTTATATGAAGTTACACCACATTCCTAATTTATAGCTGGTGGTGAGTTATATTTCACTTAAACTCTTTATGGCAATAAGTAAATAACTAGGTCAATGTGCTGCTGGGGTGGGAAGCAAACTCTACTTAGGGCCCCAAAAAATGTGGGCAAGCCATACACATACCCAGACACGTGCAATGCAACCTGGCCAACAGTGCTAAAAATATGTATATCATTAGCAACATCCTGAGGCCTGCAGTGACAATTGTTAATATGATTCACTCAGCAGCCAGTCAGACAGTTCTGACAACAGACCTGCCTCAACATACGTGCTAACAGGCAGGAGGCGGCGGGGCAAGTATGTGCGAGTGTGTGTCTTTCCTGAAAAGCAGTCTGGATTGGGTTGCAGGAAAATAACATTTGATCACATACTGAACATGTTGTTCTCAAACTGATCTAGGTACACTTAACAAGGTTAGCCAGGGCATGAAAACATGTGGCGAGGCCATACCTGTCAACATTGGAATTTCAAAATAAGGGAAATTTTCTGGCGGACTCCGCCCATACCTTAACAGCTCTGAGCCAGCTAGCCCCTACCCATATAATGTAAATGTAAAGACATAAGGGACGGGTTCAGGAATGACTATTTAAAGTATGTATTACTTGTACAGACATGTTTATAAGATGTATGTATTTTAATTGCATATATACATGTTATTCAGTGTGGGAGTCCCTAGCATCTGTAAGGGACTTGTTGTAAACATAGGTTGCAGACTGTGCCTGTCTCAAGGCTAGCTGAAGACTACATTATTTTTGGCGCAAAGCATTGACATCTGTCCCTCAGCTTTGGTCACTTGTTCAGCCTCCGACACAGTTCTTGTCACACATGAAGTCATTGACAGTATATGTTTTTGTGCCTCGTGCTTGGACAATTGTTCTTGCTGGCGAACATCGCTTATTCCGTCGTGTGCAAAGCTAGAATCTGAATGACACACTTTACAAAAAGCACAAGTTTGCCCGAATCTTCTTTTTAATAAATAAGGGAAGGTCTCCTCCCATTTGTTCAGGTACTTACATAAAGTTTTAACTTGTTTGGCAGGTACAACTGCGTCTCCATCTATCTCCCGTTCACTGTGACTCATTTTCTCTAACTGGACCCATTTGAATTATAACCCCTTGCTCTAAACGACAGTAAATAAGCTGCTAAAAAGAATCGTATCGCCAATACTGGCCCTGTACTTACTTGGTATCGGATCGATACCAAATTTTGCAGTATCACCCACCCCTGTCATCCAGATGATGATGATCATCTTCTTCTTCTTTTGGATATTCAAACCTGCTAAGTTTTGAATTTAATATTGACCTAATATTAATTTTATGTACAAATGATACATAAATGGCCATTTTAATGAACTGTATCATGTGTTGTAAGATATATTATAGTATGTCATGTCTTTTTTTATAAAAAGAACACCTGTCCCTTGGGGTCCCTATCATTTCCACCACACCATGCAAAATGTGAATTTGGCGAGTTTTTAAAAAGGTTTTTAAACTTGGTGATCACAGCCATAGTCATGTGACAGGAGAGCACATGGCTCCTGGACTTTGAAAGTGAGGACCAGGAGTTTGTAGTTGATTCGGAGGGAGACAGGTAGCCAGTGGAGTTCTTTGAGGACTGGGGTGATGTGGTGCCAAGATTTGGTGTGTGTGAGGAGTCAGGCGTCGGAGTTCTGAAACAGTTGGAGTCTGTTGACAGAGCTTGCGGTGATGCCATATAATAAAAAATCAAGGTAAATATTTGGTAAATCGAAAATATGTTTATTGGCTGTCATTTCCAAATAGCATTATGTAGTAAGTAATAAGAAAAACAACATTTGGTATCGTCTATTTTGTGTTTATTTAATGCTAGCTCTAAAGCAGACGTCAGCATCCTAACATATCATGAGATTCTTTTAAAAATGTGACAAAATGTCATTTCTACAACAATCTTTCCATCATTTTGATTATTGTGATGGAAAAGACAATTTGAGTGTTATGGCTTATATCAGTGAAAATAATGTATAATGTAAGGTCTTCCCTTAAAAAAGTGTGGGTTTTTTTGTGTCAGGGACAGTAAAACTGAACATCGTTTAAAAATGTTTTTGTGACCTGTCATTTCCAACACATGTATTCTGTCACACAATGTCATCTCAATCACAACACATATTTAACCAAAAATGCGTACAAATTGACATAATCACTTAAAAAAATGGTAGTTTGGAAAATTGTGCAGTTATAAGTACCATTAATTAATATTTTGTGATTTTGTGTAAGAAATTGATTGAAGACTTAAGTAAAGCAGTTTGAAGATGTTTTTCATACAAAGATTTGAAATAAAAGTTATTTTTAAAATCCTGAAAATAAATATAATTATACATTAGGCCATCTCTGTGTGTGATATTTCGTTGAATAATTTGAAAACACAAGGTATATTAAATCTATTTCTTTTAATGGAAATTACGATACACAAAATCCTAAAAAGGGTATATTATTAAAGAAATTCAGCATAGCCTCTGTCAGGAAGTTTTAATACACAGAATGTTTCAATATAAACTATATATATATATATATATTGAAACATTTCTCAAAATATATTAATCTTTTTCTAAAAGGTTCCAGACCAAAATGGGCTGTATTTGAAGAATCACCCAGTTACGTAAAATGTTGACCTAATACTTAGTAGCCTACATCAAGGTTTGGATTAAGATAATGACTAGCATAATATTCCATCAATATCTTGATATTTGTTTACTTTTTTTTAATGCATATTTGTTAACAGTAATAAGTTAACAGTGGCTGCTATGTGAATCATAAACACTGCAACACTGAACAGCAAAATGTAGAGCCAGGATTGTTAGCCAGCGGCTCTAAATTTAGCTACTTCACTACACCATGTAAAACATATGTCCCATTTTAGAAGGCGTTTTAGTGCTGTAAAACAAATACGGGCAAATTACAACAAGTCATCACCTATATGTGGCAGGGGGGTGTGGTTAGGGCGCCGGCTGCTGGGCAGAGATGGGAGTGTCTCAGCTGGAGGCCAGACAGCTGAATCAGGTAATCAGTCACATAATAAAAGCATGATGATGGCCTGGTTCTGTTCCTCTGGAAATAGGCTGGGTACCGGACCATCAACCTGGAGCTGACAGCCATATCAAACTAAACACGCTCGATCCCTGAACCAGAGCAGAGTTGAGCCATGCCAATCCGAATTGATTGTGGAGTGCCTGAAAAGGCTGAACTGAAATTATAAATAAACTGTTGTCCAAACTCATCCCTCCTCTCCGTTCGGTCATTGGTGCCTGAACAGGGACGAATGACAGAGGAGGGGACTTCGCCGAGCCCGCTGGGGCAGGCTCTTCAGTGTCTGGCTGTACAGTAGGGCACGACTGTGGTACAACAACAGCAGAGCCAGGTGCTTTGTGACAATGGGGCGCGCCAGCGGGAAGGTGGAACAGGGAGGCCTCCAGCCCGTCCGCTGTCGGTCGCCCTCCAGAAGATGATAGCGGAGGACGATATAGAGGTGTTCCTGGACGTGTTCAAGGGCACGGCAGTGGTATGTGGAGCAGGAGCAGTTTGTTGCCATCCTTCTCTGCTGAAGAGCATGGTGCATAAGTTTGTTCACGAGGATAGTCTTAATTGGGATAAATGGTTAGACCATCTGTTGTTCGTAGTGCGGGAAGGGCCCCAGGCCTCCACAGGATCTTCTCCCTTTGAGCTGTTGTTTGGCAGGAAGCCACGGGGTGCTTTGGTAAGCATGAGTAAGAATGAAGTTCAGTACGTCCTGGACCTGAGAGCCAAACTCCATTCACTGGGACAGTTATCACGGGAGAATTGACTCCAGGCTCAGGTACGTCAGCAGGCAATTTGCACCAGGAGGTAAAGTGCTTGTATTGCTCCGGTCTGCTAGCTCCTTGCCACTAGGCAAGGGCCCTTTGCGGTCACACGGCGAGTGAGGGACGTTGATTATGAGGTGGTGCGATCGAACAGGGTTGGAGCGAAACAAATTTACCACCTCAATCTCCTAAAAGCGTAGAGAGCCTCTGCCTCTCTGGCTACTACGGTGATGGGAAAAGATGAGTTGGGACCGGAGGTGGGAAAAACTTGCAAATGGCAGCCGTAGTCTCTTGTGACAGCCATCTCATTGCAAAGGCTTTTTGCCGATGTGTTCTCCCCCCTGCCCGGGCACACCACTCTTGCATACCAACACATAGAGATGCCCCCGGGCATGACAGTGCGGTCACAGTGCTATCGGCTGCCTGAACACAGGAGGAAAATTGTTCAGGCGGAACTTCAAGACATGCTAGAGATGGGAGTAATAGAAGAGTCAAGCAGTGACTGGTGCTTCCCCGTCGTGCTGGTTTGCAAGTCTGACGGGGTCAATACGGTTCTGTGTGGACTATCCCAGGGTTAACGAGGTTTCCAAAATCGATGCTTACCCGATGCCCAGGGTTGACAAACTCCTGGATCGGCTGGGCATGGCTCGTTTTTATACGACACTGGATTTAACAAAGGGCTACTGGCAGATTCCCCTGTCTCCAGAGTCCTGATTGTGAGCAGGGAACTCTCATAAGGTATTAGATATGCACTATAACTAGTAATGGGGATGCTAACATTGCTTTACTTATAGTACAATAAAGCCAGACTGTTTTCATGGCATGATTTGAAACGTTTAACCGTTTCTCACATAAGGACTGTTTTATTGGAATACATGGAAATAATAATCATTTCTAGTGTATGGAACGCAACAGGTGGCTTAATTTTGACACCTTCTGGCTACAATAAAGGATCAGAGACAGCAAGGTGGTCTTAGAGTAACTGACAAGCCATGATGGAATGATGAAATCTCACAAGAGTAAAATTAAAGAGCAGGAAGGAGAGACATGACCTCATTAAAGCTGGCGGTAGCATCCCCAAAAGCATGTGTGATTCACAGGGAGCCCTGCAGTCACACTGTGTGATCCCTACGCACCCCAGAGATTGCAGCAGTTGAAAATGCAAGTGTGATGAAATTGAAACAAAAAAATATGCAATGATGAAATGTATTTGATATTAGCGGTGGGTGTTTTTTTCTTCTTCCTTTTGAAAGTACCTTCACTTCACTGTGTCAGTGTTAATGTCAAGATGCTGAGTGGGGAAAAGAATAATGCTCAAAAATGATCAAAATGATCAAAAACAATACAGAACTGTATGTGAGGGGAGAATATATTATTTAGTTATGGTAGTGAAGTTATAAAACAGAGATAAGAATAATAATATAATAATAAATATATTGATGTGGCTAAAATTGGTACTGATCTACACCATTTTTTATCTATTACATTACATTACAGGTCATTTAGCAGACGCTCTTATCCAGAACAACTTACCAAGTACCTTGCTCAGGGGCACAATGGTGGCAGCCCTGGTATTGAGCTTTCTGGTGTTCTTTTTGGAAGCCGTACCACTAGACCACTAGGCCATCACCACCCCGAATCTATAAAAAAGCCCAAATCCAAACATGTTTCATTTCTCTCTATACATGCTGTCTGCACTAAAATTTCATCAATATACAGGACTGTCTCAGAAAATTTGAATATTGTGATAAAGTTCTTTATTTTCTGTAATGCAATTAAAAAAACAAAAATGTCATACATTCTGGATTCATTACAAATCAACTGAAATATTGCAAGCCTTTTATTATTTTAATATTGCTGATTATGGCATACAGCTTAAGAAAACTCAAATATCCTATCTCTAAATATTAGAATATCATGAAAAAGTATACTAGTAGGGTGTTCAACGAATCACTTGAATTAACTCGAAACACCTGCAAGGGTTTCCTGAGCCTTGAAAAACACTCAGCTTGGTTCAGTAAACTAAATCACAAGTATGGGGAAGACTGCTGATCTGACTGCTGTCCAGAGGACCATCATTGACACCCTCCATCAGGAGGGTAAGACACAAAAAGAAATGTCTCAAAGAGCAAGCTGTTCACAGAGTGCAGTTTCAAAGCACATCCACAAAAAGTCTGTTGGAAGGGGGAAATGTGGCAGGAAACGCTGCACAACCAAGAGAGATGACCGCAGCCTTAACAGCATTGTGAAGAAGAGTCGCATCCAGAATTTGGGGGAGCTTCAAAGACAGTGGACTGAAGCTGGAGTACAGGTATCAAAAGCCACTGTTCACAGACGTGTCCGGGAAATGGGCTACAATAGCCATATTCCCATGGTCAAGCCACTTCTGAACTCAAGACAACGGAAGAAGCGTCTGACTTGGGCTATGGAAAAGAAGCACTGGACAGTTGCAGAGTGGTCCAAAGTCCTCTTTTCAGAGGAAAGCAAGTTTTGTATTTCATTTGGAAGTCAAGGCGCCAGAGTCTGGAGAAAGGCTGGAGAGGAGCAAAATCCAAGTTGCTTGAAATCCAGTGTGAAGTTCCCACAGTCAGCGATGGTTTGGGGAGCCATGTCAGCTGCTAGTGTTGGTCCACTGTGTTTAATCAAGCCCAGAGTAAATGCAGCTGTGTACCAAGAGATTTTAGAGCACTACATGCTTCCGTCTGCTGAAAAGCTCTATGGAGATGAGGAATTCATTTTCCAGCATGATCTGGCACCTGCCCACAGTGCCAAAACCACCAGTAACTGGTGTACTGACCATGGCATTACTGTCCTCGATTGGCCTGCCAATTCCCCTGACCTGAACCCCATAGAGAATATGTGGGGTATTGTGAAGAAGAAGCTGAAAGACACCAGACCCAACAATGCTAATGAGCTAAAGGCCGCTATTGAAGCATCCTGGGCATCCATAACACCTTAGCAATGCCACAGGCTGATTGCCTCCATGCCACGCCGCATTGATGCAGTAATCCGTGCAAAAGGATTCCCAACCAAGTACTGAGTGCATTAATGGACATTTTCAAATGTTTGATTTTGTTTTGCTGTTATAAATCTTTTTTTTTACTTGGTCTGAGGAACTATTTTAATTTTTTGAGATAGGATTTTTGAGTTTTCTTAAGCTGTAAGCCATAATCAGCAATATTAAAATAATAAAAGGCTTGCAATATTTCAGTTGATTTGTAATGAATCCAGAATGCATGACATTTTTGTTTTTTTAATTGCATTACAGAAAATAAAGAACTTTATCACAATATTCTAATTTTCTGAGACAGTCCTGTAATGGTTTTGGCTGGCATTTTATTCACCATGGCTCATCCAGCCCTCATCAAACATAATCACATTCAGTCAGGGATGGACAGTAAAACCATGGAGGACTGAGAACTACACAGCAAAGCTGACTGATGAGCACCCCTTTAAACAGACTGGAGGAAGTGTTCAGTGACATCACACAATGTAGTAATCACATTCAATGTAGTATGTACATGTAATGCCACCGTACGTCGTCATTGTAAGAAATAGAGTGTTCTTTATACAGCCAGACAGAAAGGAAGGTTGTGGAATACTTGGTGGTGGATGGGCTGCAGTTTGAATTCTGTCATAGACCTTCAATTAATGTTTACCTTTTTGGCAACCACATATTTCTATTTTAGTTGCCCAATCCTTAACCATAGTTTATTTGCCATAACAACAATCTTTCCCTAACCTTAACCATACCAAATATGACATGCACAGATATTGTCTTCACACCTTCCGGCGCAGACTGAAAACTCACCTGTTTCGACTGCACCTCGGCGAATGAAGAAAACTAAATAACTGTACTTTGTATGTAGCACTTGTATTGGTTTGGCTTCTTTATAGCTAATAGTTGTAATAAGCTAATTTGTATTCTATTGTGTCTGTATGTTGCACTTATGTTCAAACTGGCTATTTGAAGACAGTGTTCACTTATATGATTATACCTATTTGAAGCTATTGTACTTACAAGATTATTGCTGTTCGGAGTTGTATCTCCATGATTGTTTGCACTTTTTGTACGTCGCTTTGGACAAAAGCGTCAGCTAAATGAACTGTAATGTAATGTAATTGTAGAAAGTGAGACCATGTCTTGTGATAGGATTAAGGTTAACTGCCACTGCTCACTGACATACAGCAAGGCTGAACTGGTAAAATACAGAATATAATTCAAAATCCTTCTCTTGACCTACAAAGCAATTAATGGTCAGGCTCCAGCTTATCTTAAAGATCTCATAGTACATTATAAACCAACTAGAGCATTGTGCTCCCAGAATGCAGGGTTCCTCAGATTTAGAGTTCATCATAGCACAGAGACGGCACTGGTGAAAGTTACCAATGACCTTCTATTGGCATCAGACAAAGGACTTGTCTCTGTTCTTGTCTTGTTAGACCTCAGTGCTGCTTTCGACACTGTTGATCATGACATTCTACTACAGAGACTGGAACATTGTGTTGGCATAAAAGGAACCGCACTAAGCTGGTTCAAGTCCTATTTATCTGAGCGATCTCAGTTTGTATGTGTTAACGATAAATCCTCCATGACAGCCAAAGTCAGTCTTGGAGTTCCGCAGGGTTCTGTACTTGGACCGATTCTATTCACCTTATATATGCTTCCTTTGGGCAATATTATAAGGAACCACTCTGTAAACGTTCATTGCTATGCAGATGATACCCAATTATATCTATCAATTAAACCAGATGAAACCAATCAACTGGCTAAACTTCAAGCATGCCTTAAGGACATAAAAACTTGGATGTCTAGCAACTTCTTGATGTTAAACACAGACAAAACTGAAGTTATTATACTTGGCCCTAAACGCCTCCGAAACGCATTTTCTAATGACATAGAAGTTCTGGATGGCATTAATTTGGCCTCCAGCACCACTGTAAGGAATCTTGGGGTCATCTTTGATCAGGATCTGTCGTTTAACTCCCAGATAAAACAAATCTCAAGGACTGCCTTCTTTCATCTACGTAACATTGCAAAAATAAGACACATCCTGTCCAAAATGATGCAGAAAAACTAGTCCATGCATTTGTTACTTCAAGGCTGGATTATTGCAACTCATTGTTATCAGGTTGTCCCAAAAAGTCGCTTAAGACTCTTCAGTTGATCCAAAATGTAGCGGCACGTGTATTGACAAGAACAAGAAAACGGGATCATATTACTCCTGTGTTAGCTGCTCTGCACTGACTCCCGGTAAAATACAGAATAAAATTCAAAATCCTTCTCCTGACTTACAAAGCAATTAATGGTCAGGCTCCAGCATATCTTAAAGATCTCATAGTACCTTATAAACCAACTAGAGCATTCTGCTCCCAGACTGCAGGGTTACTTGTAGTTCCTAGAGTCTCTAAGAGTACAATGGGAGAAAATTTTGCTAATCAGCCTCCTGCTCACAACTATGACTAGTGTTGTGAGCTAACGCTAGCCTCGCAGCTAAGTCACGATCGCTGTGGCATAGCGGTTAGCAGAGATCGAGACTATTAGCAGCATTTTCTCTACATCTCTGAATGTTTTGCCGATATTGTAGCGAGCCTCAAATCACAGCATTTTATCTCAAAGGGCTTTACAGGCCCACAATCAGGATCACAATCACAAATTGGGATCATGCACGAAATGAGTGACTAGTACTCGTACAGATTACGGTATAAAATGCGTTTGTATGCCATTGCTCGTCTGGTGGGAGGGGCTGAGAACAGAGAGTGGAAATTGAAGACGTGCAGGAGAAGAACTGTATTCTCAAACTCTGACGTTATTTTTGCCTTTTCATACCCTGGGGTACCACTTGAGTTACAACATGCTAAAAAGTTATATGAATGTTTTCCCCAAGAATGTCAAAAAATATAATTTCTCCCCCAGCTTTGAATAATATCTGGATATTTGGTAAAAAGTCGAAGGCACACAAACCTGTAGATATAAAAACTAAAAGGAGCTTGACCTTGAATATTCAGTAATCCTTTACCCGCCTTTAACATCACCTGATCTTCCCAAACCACTATGCTTATGTCTTTGTTTTCCAGCCATCAGAACGCAAATCCTTGTTACATGTTCTAGGATTTTAACCACTTGCCTGTTCTGCTCACCAGACTTGCCCTCTGGATGTGTTTGCTTGTTCAATCTGCCAACCTGTATCTGCTCCTGAAACCTAATCTGTACTTTCCCTGTCTGCGTGCCTCCCTGTAAACTCATGTATGTTCACTCCTTCAATAAATCACTTAACTGTTCCAGTCTGCCTGGACTATGTGCATTTATTTGCATTTCAGAAAGAAACATTCACAGACCTTAAAATTACGTCAAGTATGCTACATGTGAGCTGAAGCTGAAGGTTATGCTTTGTAGAAGCCTAATAAAACATTTAAACCTGTTCACTTGAATATTTATGCAACTATGGCACAATGTGTTATATTGGGAGAAAATACTTCATGTAGTACAGAGGCTATTGTTGACTGGAGCTATATTTCTGTTGTCCTGGTATGTGATTTTAATGGACACCTGCCAAACAATCAGAAACTAATGTTTTCTCTTGGCATGGTGTATCTAAACCACCTATATTAGTTGCTGATTACAATCCATTTTGACAGGACCTTTCTGACTGGGAAAGGGCTCCAGTGCCTGCTACCTCAGATATGTTCCCAGCCTAGAAGTTATGTCCTTGGTGACAGAGCACATAGCCAGCAGATTCCCACTGAAGAGCTAAATAAAGAGACACTTGTTTTAATTACTTATTCTAATTAAACGTTTTCTCCTGGTGAGGAACCACAGCTGTGCTGAGAGGAAGAGAGGCACAGTCAGAGATGGTTGTAAAGTTGACAGTCTCATGGGTTCAAAGAGCTGAGACCTGCTGTGTGAAGACAGGCAGTCATACAGATATACAACCTCTGTTCTGTCCCCGAACATGTTCCCCAACAACAAAACGTTGCATCCAAGCCACAGCCTCACTTTGAAGAGCTAGGATTTATGACACATTCACACATGTTTGCATAAAAACAAATCCTGAATTTAAAGACTGTTATTATATTAAACCTTGATACTATGCATCTGCATTGTGCACATTTTAACAAACAGCCATTCAATGTGTTTGCATTCTGCATTTCTGACAGAATAGGCAGTGTGTGTTTCTCCCAGTGGCAGATACATGTGCCATTACCAACAAAACAGTGGATCATTAAAACACACTTACCAATGCAAGTAACCACAAGTGTCACCAAAATCAACCAGCACTGAAATCTTAAAGGATAGGGCTGGCAACATTCTGTAATGAAAATATCTAAACCAGAGAGAGTTCATTTCTCAATTTGATTTCCTTACCATGTATGTGGCACACAGCCCCAAGTGTATTGGTTGCTTTTAATAAAGGGGAAATAAATGCTCAATAACTTGTTTTTTTAACTCGTCTTGGCTTGGCTTGTCTTTATAGCGTTTTTCTCTGGTAGAATAACGCTGGCAGGGTGATGGAAAGCTTCACCCCAGCATTTAATCAAAATCACAGCGCTTTAAAAAAAAAAATTCTTACAATATATCACCACCATAACCGCCGTTGTACGATTAGCATCGCCACTTGGCTTTTAATAATGATATGATCTATTTGGGCTACTATCTATTTGTGTGACAGTGATCGAACTTAAACCATGACCTCAACACATCTGCAATCTGGAAAAAGGACCTGTAGAGACTTTCTGCGCCAACTCTAGACTTTTAATGTGGACAAGAGACTGGGTTTTATTTTACAAATCTTTTATTGATTCCATATTAACCTTTAGTCTGATTTCTTGATATGGGAAATTGTTTGTTGCAACATTGGGTAGCCAACAAAATAATTGGCACGCAGCCACTTTCTTTAGCTGATATCTATGATAGACAAGTTTTACAGAAGGCATTCTTAGCCAGCTCACTTTGAGGAATTTGTTCTTACAAAGTCCCTTCTGGGCAGAGATACAGGTCCCGAAGGGTAAAAAGCAATAGGTTTAAATTGTCCTTTGGTTCCAAGTGCAATAAATGTGCTTAATTTGCACTGAACCTGGACTTTATTGCACTACTCAGCATCACATTATCATCTTTTTTTACTTGGTTGTTTGTTGTTGCTGTTGTGATTAATGTACCTTGTATGTTGCTGTTGGCGCACTTTACTGCTGAACAAAAATCCCCTAGAGTGACAATAAAGATGAACTGACCCCACATACAAATTCTAGATGCTTCCTAAAAGGTTGGCAGAGTTTAATTCTGATTGATCTTCTTGAGTGAAATGCATCTTGAACAGCAAACATATAGCTTAAATATATTCATGCATTATTGTATGGAATCTTGTCAAAATGTTGCAATAAAACAATTCAATGTCTTGGGCTTAACATTACTGATCAGCTATATAAACTAAATACTAAATCATAAAACAGGGCTGTATTAGCCACATACTGCCTGTGTGTATATAACATCAATAATAGACAGGGGGTTTTTCTACTGTTGATGCGAAAAGAAAAGACAGAAAATGTAGAACAGGGACAGCAGTAATGTGATGACATGATGTTCATGTAACTCCTGCCCTGCCCTGTGCCTCAATGCCCCCTGTCCACAAGAATGGCAAACTCAAATTTCACTGACAAGCAACCCTTGGAATCTAATGAAGCTGCATTCCCATATTAATCCTGACACAATCCCAGCCCCTCGTCTATCTGTCACCCAGTGAGGTGATACTGGAACACCAGTCAGTCACTTATTATAAGCTCAAATTTGTATTATTGGGAGGAGGGAATGGGGAGTAGCATCAAGAGAATATTTCCTTATCTATTTGGTTCAAAGTGTGCTGTATTAGACTGAAATGGAACTCCTTGAGCTCTGCTGGACCCATCGTCTGGTCCTTTAAAAGCTCATCTTCGATCAAAGCAAGTGTAAAAAATATAATGTTACGTCAAGCTAATTTTCAACTTACCTACTCTAACAAGTTTATAATAATAATAATCATAATAATAATACATTTTATTTGTAAAGCGCCTTTCCAAGCTAAAAGCAATATCAAGGCGCTAATAGGTAACCAAATCATCATGGTTACTTGAACTATATTCACTGGGTGACCATTGACAGACAAGGACACAGTACAAACATTCTTGCAACCTCTCTTTCTCTGGAGCGCAGAAGAAGAAGAGGAGGAAAGGATAAAGAGCCTGAGTTTGGGTGGAGGGACAGAGATTGTCATGTGCTGCTTTAGACATGCTGAGAATTCTATGTTAAAGTCAGTGAAGGACAGCAGTCAGTGAAAACAGGATTTCTTTTTTTACACATGAACACACATTTCTTTCAGGCCAGCAGTCAACGCAATGTGCAATGGAGTGTCTCAGTATGCTTCCAACATACACCCAGCAGGCTACAAGCAACCACCAGTCTAATCACATGCAGCTCGAAACCTGACTGAAACATTCAATTACTTTTCAGCAGTCACCCTAACATGCCTGCTTCATGCAAAACTGTCAGTGAGCCTGGAGCTCTGCTCCTTCTCAAGACCTGAATCATTGCCATCTCAAAGCCAACCACTGCCTCAGAGAGATGCAACACAGCTTCAAAAAGGTGCTTTCTGACAGAGTTTGTAAGGCTGAGGAAGAGTGTTGAAGGAAGTGAGGAAATAATTGCTCATCCTTATGGAGGTGTTATGGGCCTAAACAAACAAAACATTTAACAATCCGATTTCCTATTTATTCATTCCTATCACAGCTAGCATGTGCATTCCTTTTGGAGTGTACTAAGGCTCAGGTTCAAATCCAACCTGCTGCCCTTTGTTGCATGTCTATCCTCTTCCCCCCCCCTTTCCCGTCCATCTTCAGCTATACTAATAAAGGCAGAAAAAGACAAAAATGTCAATGTCTTGATAAATGACTGAGACACTTTCCTGGAAACATCTCGTATGTTTTTTTTAATAAGATCGCCTCATCTCAATGTGCCGTGTTTCTGTGGGGGCCTACACAAATGGTCCAATATTTAAAAGTCAGATGAGAAAAAAGCTTGAAAAAAACCCAAAACAAAAACATGTACACTCACTTATAGTCAGCAATGCCAAACTACACTATATTATCTATATATAGCTCCACTGTGTGAAGGTGAGGTATGAAATGGTTGGTGCGTTGAGCTAGGCTGTCATGACCTTCTATTAATCTTGCTAAATCTCATCCGCTTGACAGGTTTGTTGATCTTTAAACCTGTAATGTGGCTGCCCTGGCACATCACATATGCATAATGTATGACATATTCCTAGACCTACCTACAGAACCACAGCTGAGTTGCTATGGAAGCTGGAGGGACAGATCAGTGCTTCTTGGCACATTTGCACATGCCTGCGATTTGCAGTTATACAGTTACGGTATGAATTCCTATGGAATCCTGATATTTGTTTTGTCCATAACTACCTTTTTTGTTCTGTACAAAACTATATTTCTTGTTTTGCACATGACTAAATGTCTTGTTATGTTATAGCTGCATCTCTTGTTCAGTATCTTGTATCTAGACTCTAGCTTTAATGCCCATATAGGGAGTGATCCTTGGAAGCATAATAATATAATCTTATTAAATCCTCAGAGGAGATGGTGTATTAGTGTGTAATGTCTTAAATTAGATGACGTTCAGTGGACTTAAACACAGGGTGATGCCGGGCTTTAATCTCATGAGCTTCAGTCGGTTGTTAGGAACAACAGAGCACTGCTGGATGTCATTAAACAGAGCCAACCTGTACCACAGGCTTCACTATGGGAGCTTTAACAATTAGAAAAATATGTTTAAAGCAGCAAAAGGTTTCAGTAAATCAGGATCTCAATAATAAAATGTGTGCTCTCAAGTAATACACTTTACAGAGCCTTGGCCTCCTGTAACTATCCCTGTTATTGATCTTGCTCTTTGACACAGCAACATTTGCAAACAGCACTACCAGTTTCTGTGAAGAGTGATCACAATTAGCAGAGATGTTTCTAAGCATGACTTCTCTCACTCACTCACTCACACTCACACACACACACACACACACACACACACACACACACACACACACACACACGAACACTGGAGAGACTACCTGTCTGTCACAGGGACAGTAAATCTGAACAGAATGCAACAAGACAGGAATGACATTAGTGTGAGAAGGATCTTTAGAAAGATACTTTTATCTTTTCAGTATCACAGTAAATTACTGTCATCTCTCCTTGGCAAGGTACAACAATTTATCCTTCCATTTAGCGTGTGTCTGTGTGTTTTTCTTTTGAGTTACACTATAAAACAACTTCTTGCATGCAGTAAAAATTGTAGCTCTAAGTCCAACCAGTTGCAGAAGTAGAAATGATGACACAGTCTTTTACAGCACATTTCAAAACAAGAATAAGAGCTGCTATGCTTTACAATTGTTCTATTTTTGAAAAATATATGTAGCTCCCAGTGGTGGGTCGTCAGGACCAGCAAGGCCTTCTCTGCTGGCCTAAACATCATCAAATCAAATCATCAAATCAAATGTATTTATATAGCCCAATATCACAAATTATACATTTGTCTCAGTGTGCTTTACAGACTGTACAGGTTACGACACCCTCTGTCCTTAGACCCTCGCATCGCACAAGGAACAACTTCCTAAAAGAAACCCCATAATTAAAGGGGGAAAAATGGAAGAAACCTCAGGGAGAGCAACTGAGGAGGGATCCCTCTCCCAGGACGGACAGACGTGCAATAGATGTCGTGTGTACAGGATAAACATAGTACAAATACAATATTGACAGAAATTATGTTGAGTTGAAAAAGAGAAAGTATGGATTAATCCAGGAAAATGTCAAAAAGGCTTCCTGGTGTCCAGCAGGACCAGGGCAGCAGGCGCAGCCACGATTCCTGATCCTGACGTAAACTTTATAAGTGGCAACACATAACACATGAGAGACACAGAAACTCTGGGGATGATACCCCGGATGATCATCATCAGAATATAAATTAATTTTGATATATTATTTCCACAAATTTGTATTAAATTATTCTCCATAGTCTATTCTTTTCATTTCATAGCTTTCCTCTTGGTTGCATTGCTTCCAGTCTCAGACCGAGATTTGGAGGGCTGGCCTTTATGTTAGAGCTTTTATCCAATCATATTTCAGCCATAATGTGTTGCCAGGGTCCAAGAACTCTGCCTTAAGGCCTTCAGAATCAACAGTGCGGGCGCCTGTGAACGGAAACAAAACGCCTGCAGCTTAAAGTGAACGGAAACAAAACAGTTTTGTTTCTGTTCGCTTTAAGCTACCAAATCGATCTCTTCTCCAGGAGGCTGAAGGAGGAGAAGAGATCGATTTGGTCTTAGATATAATTACAACGCCATTTTCAAGAAAAATTTTGCAACTCCTGGTTATACTGCGTTTCTGTCTAAATGTATAGTTTCTAGAGCCATAATGATGGTATTCAGAGGTGGAATAATTCAAGTAGGACTGTGTAGGACATCAATGAAGGCCTAGGTGTGAAATGCACGGCCCGCCACGGGTAGCTCCTTATTTTGGCATGAGCTGATGTAAAACCTCTACTGCAGGGCTCTAACTGATATGATTTATATTTGTCTTGGGGGAATGTTGCCGAATGAGAACGAGGACAATAAACAGTACCTCTTGTACCTCAAATTAGATTTATTGAGGGATTCCAAAGGATTTGGTTTTGATAAACAGAGATGAGGCCAAAGAAAAATAAGCCTGAACATATTTGTTTTACCCTTTTACAGTTTACTGCCTGGAAGCAGTCAAAACAAACAACATCATGTCAGCTGCTTTCACACTTGTGACTCGTTGGCAAGCATTGTGTAAAAACATTTTAATCCCATCATGCCAATAATCTGCCTCCAGGACATTAGAAAGTGCCTGTTTATTCTCAGGCCGTTTGGTTTTGTACATTTGGTGTTATGCAATTGTTTGATAAACAGCTTGGGAGTTTTACTTTTACTATCAGAAGATCTTTTAAAATAGGAAATAATGAGATTCTAGAGGAAGAAAACAGAAATTTAGGCATCCATTTTGTTCAGAATTTACTATTATCCGTCCATTTTATATGGACAATTTACAATAAAATAATGCACTAGTTTTAACAAACTGGCCCATTCAAAAAATCAAAGTTTAGAAAATATCAATTATTAAAGTAAAGTAAAACTTTATTTTGATAACAGCTTTAAGCAAAAGTACCAAACATTTGTCTTTGTCTTCTATGACAGTGGAAGTCTTTTGGTTTGGTTTTGGACTGTTTGGAAAGCCATGACAAGTAATATGAACACTGTATATTACATTTTTA
>NC_041357.1:175000-235000 GCF_900634415.1 Cottoperca gobio | reverse complement strand
GTGAAGCGGTTGGGATGAGGATCAGCACCTCCAAATCTGAGGCCATGGCTCTCAGCAGGAAACCGGTGGATTGCCTACTCCGGGTAGGGAATGAGCCATTACCCCAAGTGAAGGAGTTTAAGTACCTCGGGGTCTTGTTTGCGAGTGAGGGGACAATGGAGCGAGAGATTGGCCGGAGAATCGGAGCAGCGGGGGCGGTATTACAGTCACTTTACCGCACCGTTGTGACGAAAAGAGAGCTGAGCCAGAAGGCAAAGCTCTCAATCTACCGGTCGATCTTCGTTCCTACCCTCACCTATGGTCATGAAGGCTGGGTCATGACCGAAAGAACGAGATCACGGGTACAAGCGGCCGAAATGGGTTTTCTCAGACGGGTGGCTGGCGTCTCCCTTAGAGATAGGGTGAGAAGCTCAGCCATCCGTGAGAGACTCGGAGTAGAGCCGCTGCTCCTTTACGTTGAAAGGAGCCAGTTGAGGTGGTTCGGGCATCTAGTAAGGATGCCACCTGGGCGCCTCCCTAGGGAGGTGTTCCAGGCACGTCCAGCTGGGAGGAGACCCCGGGGAAGACCCAGGACTCGGTGGAGAGATTATATCTCCTCTCTGGCCTGGGAACGCCTCGGGATCCCCCAGTCGGAGCTGGAGGATGTGGCCCGGAGAAGGGAAGATTGGGGTTCCTTACTGGAGCTGCTGCCCCCGCGACCCGATCCCGGATAAGCGGTAGACGATGGATGGATGGATGTATATATATATACACATACATTTACATATACATATATATATATATATATATATTATATACATATACAATATAATATATAATATATAATATGTTATACAATAGATATATATATAACTTAATATATTATATATATCTATAATATATATATATATATAGAACATACATATATATATATATATATATATATTATATATATATATATATATATATATATATATATACATATATATATATATTATATATATATATATATATTCTCCTTATATCTTCCTCTATATTTAATTATATCTATATGGTATGCTCCCTATTTCTTATTTCTATATGTGATCTTATATATTTATATATAATATATATATGTATATGTATATATTGTATATGTACCAGACTATGGCAGCTGTCATTCTAAAACTGACCTATGGTAAACCTTGCCAGAACTGCATGTGTTCCAAGCACAGCCAGACCCAATGTCTGATCACAAATAAATTCATAGAAAATAAAAGTGTTTATGCTGCAAAGACTAATTTACAGAATAATAAGTCTTGTTTTCACATCCTGCACCAAAAACAAAAATGTGTTCTGTAGGCAACTGGATACAATATAATAATTGTCATTTTAAGAACATACATTTTTAATATAAATTACTGATTTCCTAGAATATTTTCTCTCTGTGAAAGCAACACAGACTGTGGTAGGGGTCTGGTTTCAAGGCAGGCCACTCAACTGAGACTGCCCTCCTCCCTGTCACTGAGGAACTCCACGCTGCTAGAGCAGCCTCCCTCTCCTCTGTTGTCATCCTTCTGGGCCTTTCTGCTGCGTTTGACACAGTGAACCACCAGATCCTCCTCCACACCCTCTAAGGGAGTCTCAGGCTCTGCTCTCTCCCTGCTCGCATCCTACCTAAAGGATCGCACCTACAGGGTAACTTGGAGAGGGGCTCTGTCGGACCCCTGTCAACTCACCACCGGGGTACCTCAGGGCTCTGTCCTGGGGCCTCTCCTCTTTTCACTGTACACCAACTCAATTGGCTCTGTCATTCACTCTCATGGTTTCTTCTACCACAGCTACGCAGATGACACTCAACTGATTCTGTCTTTTCCCAGAACTGAAACCAAGATGGAGGCACGGATCTCGGCTTGTCTGGCTGATATCTCTCGGTGGATGGCCGCACATCACTTGAAACTCAACCTTGACAAGACCAAGCTCCTTTTCCTTCCAGGTAAGGGCTCTCCCATCCAAGACCTTACCATTAGCATTGGCACCTCTGTTGTTTCCCTGACTCTGACTGCAAGGAATCTGGGTGTGACGCTGGACAACCAACTGTCCTTCGGTCCCAACATCGCTGCAATAACCCGCTCCTGCAGATGCACTCTGTACAACATCAGGAGGATACGTCCCCTACTGGCTCAGAAGGCGATGCAGGTTCTTGTTCTGGCTCTTGTCATCTCACACCTTGACTACTGCAACTCCCTCCTTGCTGGACTGCCTGCATGTGCCATTCGACGTCTACAGCTCATCCAGAATGCAGCAGCCCGACTGGTCTTCAATCTACCCAAGTTCTCCTACACTACACCGCTTCTCCGCTCCCTTCACTGGCTACCAGTGGCGGCCCGAATCTGCTTCAAGACCCTGCTGCTGGCCTGAATGGATCAGCCCCTTCCTACATCCAGGCCATGGTCGAACCATACACCCCAGCTTGTTCACTTCGCTCTGCGTCGACCAATTGGCTCGCCACTCCCTCACTACGAGTGGGACCCAGATTTCCCTCAAACAAAACCCGCCTGTTTGCTATCCTGGCTCCAAATTGGTGGAACGACCTCCCCATTGATGTCAGGACAACAGACAGTCTTCACACCTTCCGTCGCAGACTGAATCCTCGAATGCGCCTCGGCGAATGAAGAAAACTAAATAACTTCTTTGTATGTTGCACTTATATTGGTTTGGCTTATTTATAGCTAATAGTTGAATTTGTATTCTATTGTTTCTGTATGTTGCACTTATGTTGTTACACTTCAAACTGGCTTATTTGAAGACAGTGTTCACTTATACAAAGACAGTGTTCACTTATACGATTGTACCTATTTGAAGCTATTGTACTTACAAGATTCTTGCTGTTCGAGTTTAAATCTCCATGATTGTTATCACTTTTTGTACGTCGCTTTTCTCCCTATTATTTCTATCAGTATTGATAATATTGCCCTCACCAAGGTAATTCCTAAAATAAGTCCAAGAGACTCCCGTGGCATGCTTGCCTCTGACTCAATGTGTTCAAACTAACATGATTAGCAGTGTTTGGGGATGGAGGGGGCTTCTGCTGTTCAGGGTGTCATGGGTCAAGGTTCAGGCCAGGATCAGATATCATTACAGAAATCTATCTGTATTGAATGAAAACGTGTCATTGAGTAGCGGTTAGGATCTTGGGTTTCAATGAATAATGGATCAGTCTTGACTCACTAATATGATATTTATTTTGCAGAAAGTATTAGCCTCATATATGGCCATACATTGCCACAAAAAATATAAATGCACACCTGTTTAAAACAGCGGGGGATCTGCAGAGGCAGAGCACCTGTTGACAACTAGTTCACGTCTGTGAGGTTCTGATAATTGGTTTCCCTGCTGTAACCTTCACATCTGCCTCAGAGACGTCACATTAATAACTCCAATCAGCTGACATGACACACTTAGTGTCATGATCACTCACTGTGAGCCTGGAAATAACAGAGCGATCCCGACAACACTGGTATCATGCTGGTCCTGTTTTAAATCTACCCTTAGAGCACTACAGTTAGATACATATACAGCTTTCTTTTCTTTAGTATTACTATTACTGGTGTTTTCAGCTTTACATTAGAAGGTAAGAAAAACAATGAAACATCACAAAGCATCAGGAACCAGTCAAAGAATAAGATGAACCGGATATAATTGTGGCCTTGAGTTTGAAACCCGTGCAGTAAACACCGAAACGTGGACATAAATTAGATAAATAACATAAGTGTTTAGTTTATTTAAAAGAGCACCTGTTCAATGTGAAAAGTGAGTTGTGAATATAAAAATGCATGGTTCCGGGGGGGGGGGGGGTGATGGGTGGGGCACAGACAATGGTAGGGGAAATACTGATAGCGCTTTTAGTACTCGGAGACGTGATATACTTAAAACTCAATTCTATTAAATATATGGCTCTCAAGGAAATATATTTAAAAATATTTGGCTTTTATGGCTCTCCCAGCCAAAAAGGTTCCCGACCCCTGTTCTAAGGGGCTGATCACTTATCCAAACCAGGTATTTCACTAATTAATTTTTAATAATTGTTCAGAATTTTTTATTTTCCACTTTGATGATGATGGTTATAATGTGTACATACTACATACAGCTCAAAAAAGTTTTATTTAATTCATTTTAATTTCCAGGGTGTAATGTGACAGGGTACGATAACTTTCTATCGGCACTGTACATACATTGCCTTGAACATACCAAACTCGTCACAGATCCGGACTTTGGATGTGGACCTGTGACTCACCATTGTGTTGAATTGGTCTGCTTTCGGTACATGCCGCCTCACTTACTCGTATTTTATTTTTAGTTATTTTTTACAAAGCTTATCTTGGTAAAATTCCTACCTACTTATCTTGTCTTTTAAATTTGAAATATGGAAATTAAACTCTGTTTACAGGATTCTTTGTGTTTTGTTGTTCTGAAAGTCAGCATTTCGATGTCCTGTACCTACTGTATGGAACAATCTACAGACTGATCTTAAACTTAAAAAACATTGTATCCCTAAAAGAGTTTAAAGTTATGGTGAATCTATTGTGTGCAAATGATTTATCTGATGATTTTTAATATTTTGCTTTATTTTTTTTAAACTCTGTTGCTGCTATTTTTGGCCAGGTCTCTTGGACAAATCTGGGTAAATAAAATAAAGGCTTAATAATTCTAATTAAATATTATCTCATCCTGTTAAATTCAAATTACAGCAACACTGATACTAGATAACAGTACTGGCTTCAGAGAGATATATTCTTATTTCTACAGTTTGGGAGATCCAATAAAATGAGAAGAAATCCAATGAAAGACAATGTGGTGGAGATAAACTATAAAATGGAGGGTTTATATGATGATTCAATCACTAAATGTCACGTAAATACCAAGATGTCAGAATCCAGCTAGCTTTGATTGCACCATGCCTTTATCAGCCTGTGGAGCATTGTGGGCAGAAACACACTTCACATATAGCACTGGTGTGAAATGTCAGTGGTATGAGGGCAATCATACCTCATTAAACTTATCCTGTCTAATCTTTCTGCCTTTGTTCCTTTCTCCCTGAGAAAGACAAAGAATCAGTTCAGACTTGGAAAAAGAAAGCAAGAAAAGAAGACAAGAGCTAATTATATTGTGTTAAATTAAATGTCAGATAAACCACTGTATGATCACACAAGACCCTTGTTTTGTATAAATTAGTGCTTGCCTGCTGCATTACACTAAACTTAACTGGGCACCAAAAGAGTCGTCATAGCACCAAGTACAACCAACATTAAAAATAAAAGAGCAAATAGGAATGACTGACTGAGAGCGCACAAACAGTGAGGTTGAGACAAGTGAGAGTTTAATGCAAGTCCATCAAAAGTATTTTTGACTTTTTTGCCTTCATCAGGATGGTGCCTGAGGCTGTTTTCCGTTTACTTCAACACATTGATGTGTCATTTGATATATATTGGATATAGCTATGATATGATAATTCCATGCATTTACTTTCCAGTCATCTTTTTCAGCAAAAACCTTTTCCCTATCGACGGGTTAAGATGACAAAAAGTGTATATGTTATACTGCAATTTCATACTCTGTATTTGTAGTGATGGATATATTTGCTAAAAGTTTTTGTGTGAACTAAGGATAAGGAGATTTAGATTTTGCCGCAGACCCACAATGTGCTGGAGGGATCACATTCCATCTGACTAGGGTAGGCCTCGGGATCTCCCAGGAGGAGCAGGAGAACATCCGGGCTGCCTTGCCTTGCCTGCTGGCTCCACGTATCAGACCAGTTAGAATGGAAAATGCATTTGTATGGCTATAAAATAATTTACCAAATTAGTGTGTATCCATATGGTCTTTTCATAGCATTAGAATTTGGAGTTAAAAAAGTAAAAAAAAAAAAGACTAGCAGCAAAATTCCATGTGATAGCTGTCTGATTCCACAGCAATGACACCACACGGGTATCTCAGCTGAAACAAATCACACACACATTTCACACTTCAAGAGGCTGTATGTATTCCACAGGAAAATATGATAAGCCCTTCTCTGTAGCTTGTCACAGCCTTACCTGAATAAGTCCATGTGCTATTTTACTATTGTCAATTATCATCAATTATTTGTTAATAACCACACATGCTCATATTAGAACCCCAACATAATGGTGCCAGGTTTTGAGGCGTACCGTGTTCCAACAGATATAAATCTATGATTAGGCTGATGGGAAATCTTTCTTTTCACTTTGTATATACACAGTAGGTAGAGGATTTTGTAAGCTGTGTCACAAGAGGACCTAATTGCTGTTAACTATAGAGGTCAACAGTCATCATACAGCAAGAAAGAGCTTCTGGGTTGTGGGGACGAAATCAGTGTGGAAATATATTTTTTTTTTAAATCTAGATATTTTTCAATAACAATTTGTAAAACCTAAAAACAATGAGGCTGATTTGGGATGTACGCAGGGCTTCACAGAGAGTTTGTTTAGAGGGAAAGTAGACTGACGAAGCTGGAGTGTTGGGGTGCTGTGGTTCCTTGCAGCTGTACATAGCACTTTTATAAACTCCAGTTTAAGACCACGGACATCCAATTATATGTTGGCAGAAGGGTAAACGGTGGACAAAGGGTTTTATGCAACACAGGTGTGTATGACTGTTTGTGTGCATGCGAACATGTACGAGTGTCACTACGGTCGGGAATGACGGTGGCACCAAGGAGGTCCATAGAGAGAGCGAACAGCGCAGAGAGTGAAAGAACACATCGCTGTGTTTTTGTTTAATCAGCTGAGTTTTCACACCTAGGTGATATCAAGTTGCAGGAAGTGAGGGAGGGTCTTGACACGATGGATCATGGGAAATTGAGTCCAATAACGCAATCTCCATACTGTGAGGATCCCAACATGTCAGTGTGACTGTAAAATGTGAAGTTTGTCCGTTTGCCGTAAATAGCGTTCGCTGTGCGTTTGGATTGGACGTGCATTAAGGTGCTTTAAAGAATTGTCTTCCACTACATACCTGCTGCTGACCATATGTGGACCAGAATCCAGATGTTCCTGACAGCCATTTTGCCTCCCAAACTAATAATTATCCTCCCCTAGCTTTGCTCTTGGCCCAGTAGATATGCACCATCTCTACACACAAAAGCACTGCCTCCCTGCCACTGGGATACAGTGAAGATCTAAATACTTTCCACTGCATTGTTGTCATTTCACAAATCTAATCCGCAATTCAGTGACCTGTCGACACTCGTACTGCCATGCAGACACACACACACCCACATGAGTTTCAACATGATCATAATAACATTATTCAGAGCTTAATCTCAGGCTTTACAAGCTGGGACATGCTGAAAAATATATAGCAAAAAGAGCTGAACAAACAGTACTTGACCTGGAAATAATTGCTTGCATGCGTGCATGTGTTTCTTAAAGGGCTGTGTCAACACTAAATCATGGAACAATGATTCCAAAGAAACAACATGGCGTTACCTTTAAGACACTCTGACCTACTGGTCTGACAGACGAGACAAAGTGTTTGCATGAGTGAAAGACAAGGTTTTTGGAATGGAAAGGTTGATTCTTTGTCCATGACATGACACAGTTGCCAGACATAAGACCCACAGATAAGTCTGAGAGGTGAAGGGGAATTTGAGCTTATTTTACAAGACAAACAGGACAGGATAAACAATACACTCCTTCTCCTGCACTTAACATAACCACCCAGAAATTATTACAGCATCTTTTTGATTAATGAACATTGCATGATGTACATCGATCAGCTGTTCTAGATTGGGAGCAAAGAAAAAGGTGACACCAGATTGATTTAGTGCTCCAATGCTCCAAATGCTCTGTGAGAGAGAAAGAGACTGTTCAGACTCCCACTTTAACCCCATCCTTTCCCAGCTCAATCCCCATATGACAACATCCGCTTATATTAGTAAGTTGTTCTCCTTACTTCATGTTCATTTAGATCACAGCAAAAGCTAAAGCAAAAATCAGAAAATACTGGATATTTACTGACTAGAGGGTATGGGAGGGCTGTACTCAATTGTCCACTGTGATAGCAATTATTATATGTTCATGTACTTTTCTGTTGTTCTATAACTATGCAAAACATTAACTCGTCCTTCACCAGAAAACTGCTATGTGGACAAGGATGTGTTTTGTGTATCCAACTGATATCTTGTTGTGAGACCAAAAGAACATCTTGCTCAGGACAGATGTCCCGACGGCAACTAATGCTTTGCGAGGTCACCTCATGTGCGATATAAGATGTATGTTTTCTCTCTGTCTTCAGAGAGCTCTCCAGAGAGCTTTTCAGCCCTCTTCAGCACTCTCCTGCAGACTGTTTTTGCACTCTATATGACTTGTGATTCTGAGATCTCAGAATAAAGTGTCAAAGATGAAATCTGGTTTTCCGTAACTTTATTGAACATCTCACCGAGAACTTCATTATAATATAGAAGAATATTCCACAACACCATTAAAACCTGGAGTGAAAAATTGCATTAATGTGTGAATCAATATTTCAGCACACATTGCCTTTTTACGATTAACATGACTAAAATGCTTTCAAACAGCATATGGCTGCTTATGTTCTGTAAATTTCAATCAGCAGCAGGACACAACAACGCCATGACTGCCAGCTACCCCCAAATCCTACTTGCCTATACACCGCAGGCTGATGCTATCCACCAAGTAAAATATCATTATTCAGCTATACAGAGCAGGTTATATTTCATAAAAGAGAAAATAGTAAGCAATATGACCACATTAATATTAGGTGTTATACACCTAACATCAAAAATGTTATTAGTTGAACAAACCAGATAATCAAACTTTGAAGCTGATGCTGCTTTAAGACCATTTCTCTTAATTGATCTTTCTGTTCTCTGCTGGTGAAGACCTTTATGATTTAAGGCAATCAGATAAGTGAGATCCTATATCATTTCTCTCAATGAGTTTTCTGTAGTTGCAACGGTCACAGCAAGTTGAACCATCAACTCTGTCTGCAGCGGCAAACAGCTGTGCACATTTAAATTATTTCTGAACAGTCTTGGCGGAGGTTCACCAGCCAAGACAACAAAGGAGTTGCTTCGTGACTGAATACCTATGTCAATGTGATATTTCAGTTTTGTTTTTGTTTTTTTGTTTTATAATAAGGTTGTAACGTAACGTAACAAAATGTGGAAAAAGCGTAGGGGTCTGAATGCACTGTACTTCTTTTCCACTACAGATGAGCTTTTACTCGACTACATTCATCTGACGGTAATATTTAAAAAACATAATCAGCACCTAAAATACAATGAGTTGAAGTGCATTATATTAAGCAGTAAAATCCCCCTGCTTCGTTTGGTTATGCTAAACGGTAACAACGGTAACAACAAGTGAATGTGTTTGTTTAAAAAATGTTGAACTGTTCCTTTAAGCAATATTTTGAATATAGGACTTTTTTTACATTGTACTTACTAAGTAAAGGATCTGAATATTTCTTTTACCACAGTAATTCTGGTTAAACGAGCCAGTAATTTGTCCTAAAATCACCCTGTCTTTTCTGTTGGGATCACAGTCTGATGTCAGTTTTCTTTGGCAACAACACAGTGTAACCACGCTGAACCCTAACACACTCTGGAGGAGAGTCTTACTCAAACATTCCTGAAGAAAATGGCCCAAATTCTTCTTGGTTGAGGGAGACCGAGAACAGTTAGAGGGGGGTCACCTCTGAGACAAACATGTTAAAGATGGCGATGATGGAGAAGGATTAAAAAAACACAGCTGACTCTCTATACCTACTGATTCTCTTTGTTTACATACTGTATTTCCAAAGTGACGCTTAGTAGTTTTACATTTATTTCCACATCAGTTAAACACTTGTTTGCACTTTTCTCCACATACATGCCTTTTAACCACTTACATGAGTTCTGCCAGATATGCACTCATTCCAACCATCCGTCCTTTCAGTCCTCGCAGACGTGCTAGGGACTTTGAGAAGCGGTGCACCGGTCCCGCTAGGATTCCCTAAAAGCAATGAACTGCACACATCACAGCAGCTCCTTATTGTGAGTGTGTGTGTGTGTGTGTGTGTGTGTGTGTGTGTGTGTGTGTGTGTGTGTGTGTGTGTGTGTGTGTGTGTGTGTGTGTGTGTCTTGGTTAACAAGTGTTTTCACTGTTGACTTACAGCCATATCTCTCTAGACTGGATGGGAACCATGTTGTCACACATATGCACAGTAGTGCCATGAATAATGTCCTTCCACTCCTTCAAACATTATACAAATTTGCCAACATATCCTCAACCACCTAAGTTTTAAATCACCCAGATATTTACAATTAAATAGAAGTTGATACCTTTATTCACCATGGTGGCATGAGATTGATTTAAAAATATAGCCAAGGCTACAAATGGCTATTACTGCTGTATACCGACTGTATAATTAATTATCCACTATCACATTCAGCTCCTCCTTGATTCATTATGTTTAAATGCAAATTGGCTATTAGAGACACCTTTGTACTTATGTTAGCACACCTAAATCCCATTATTCTGTTTATGGTTGCAAAGTACTAGTATTGTTATAGTTCAATCATTGGTTAAAAATTGGACAAATAAATACTAAAACACAGCAGTTTGTTGTTGTTTAGTGAAATGAAGGTTATTTCATGCATTAGATCAGGGGTCTTCAACAGGGGACCTGTCGAAATAGTTTGTAGATAAAGCAATTAAAAAGAATAAAATATAAAGGTTTTTTTTATTACAATCTTTTTTTTTTTTTTTTTTTTTACATTCCCTCCTCCGCTGTACTTCGCGAAGGGCGGCGACACACACCTACAGTCAGAGACAGAGTGGAGGAAAGGAGAGGGGTGCAGAATTTGCATTGCTGGCATAAAAGGAACCGCACTAAGCTGGTTCAAGTCCTATTTATCTGAGCGATCTCAATTTGTACTTGTTAACGATAAATCCTCCATGACAGCCAAAGTCAGTCTTGAAGTTCCGCAGGCTTCTGTACTTGGACCGATTCTATTCACCTTATATATGCTTCCTTTGGGCAATATTATTAGGAACCACTCTATAAACTTTCATTGTTATGCGGATGATACCCAATTATATCTATCAATTAAACCAGATGAAACCAATCAATTGGCTAAACTTCAAGCATGCCTTAAGGACATAAAAACTTGGATGTCTAGCAACTTTTTGATGTTAAACACAGACAAAACTGAAGTTATTATGCTTGGCCCTAAACGCCTTCGAAACGCATTTTCTAATAACATAGAAGCTCTGGATGGCATTAATTTGGCCTCCAGCACCACTGTAAGGAATCTTGGCGTCATCTTTGATCAAGATCTGTCGTTTAACTCCCACATAAAACAAATCTCAAGGACTGCCTTCTTTCATCTACGCAACATTGCAAAAATAAGACACATCCTGTCTCAGAATGATGCAGAAAAACTAGTCCATGCATTTGTTACTTCAAGGCTGGATTACTGCAACTCATTGTTATCAGATTGTCCCAAAAAGTCGCTTAAGACTCTTCAGGTGATCCAAAATGCAGCGGCACGTGTATTGACAAGAACAAGGAAACGGGATCATATTACTCCTGGTCCTGCTGGATACCGGGAAGCCTTTTTGACATTTTCCTGGATTCATCCATACTTTCTTTTTTCAACACAACATAATTTCTGTCAAATGTTGTATTTGTACTATGTTGTTTATCCTGTACATACGACATCTATTGCACGTCTGTCCGTCCTGGGAGAGGGATCCCTCCTCAGTTGCTCTCCCTGAGGTTTGTTCCATTTTTCCCCCTTTAATTATGGGGTTTCTTTTAGGAAGTTTTTCCTTGTGCGATGTGAGGGTCTAAGGACAGAGGGTGTCGTAACCTGTACAGTCTGTAAAGCACACTGAGACAAATGTATAATTTGTAATATTGGGCTATACAAATAAATTTGATTTGATTTGATCTGTAATCATTAGAATTAATTTTTAAGGGTTTTTAGAAAGGCTTTATTTTCATAGCAGGCTTATGATTATCACTTAAAAGTCTTTTGCACATCTAGTGTGGCGAGCCTCACCAATCATGTATCCAACACTCAGTCTGACCACAGTCATTAGTATTGTTTAACAGAGTGGAAACAGTTGAAACTTTGTGGAGCACAATGTAGATCAAAATGACATCCGTAACAATGCAGAAACAGTGCATTATGGGAGGCTTCCCAACACACCTACCTCATGTAACCACAATCACATGATCAGCCCTCAGCCCTCAGCCAATCCTGAAATGCTGGCCATGGTTTCAACTCTCAACTCATTGTGCCTTTATTTCACAATAAAAGCACTGTTGTTCAAGGTGACTTCATCCAGGAGAGACAAATCAATCATCAAAGTGCTTTCAAAGAACCAATTAGCAGAAAAAGAATAAACAGGGTTAATTTAGACCAATAACAGCCTAATGACACTTTTGAAGAGCAGCGCCCTGCACAGTACAGAACCAAACATAATCATGTTCAGTGGTATTTGTTCCTTCATGGAATCCATCTACAACTTATGACATGCGTCTCTGGTTAATTAGAATTTTTGATCAGAGCAGAAGGTGAGGCAAAAATAATGCTATCCTGCCAACTAAACCCAGACAAGCTTGTTGTTTTTCTGCCTCCCACTTTAACTCCTTTACCTGCTCCATTGTGCCCCTTCATGTTTCTAATCTCTGCCAGGAGATCTTGCAATTTGTCAGATGAATGCATCCTGGAGTGTGTGGCTAATCTCATACTATTGGACCAATCGGCCTATTATTTTTTGTTTTCATTTATGGTATGCTTAAGGTCCTCTTGTGGTTGCACTGATTCAAAAGTTTCAAAAACCTTTTTTATTGACCGTTTTAGACTGTGATTGACTGCTGACTCACTACTGTTAACCAGCCGGTAGGGGTCGCTGCTTCATTTTGGACTAAGTGGTTTGCCTCCTAAGAACAGAAGATGCTCAGCGGGCAGACAACAAGAGACAGCGGGGACAAGCAGCCTGTAGAGCCGACATATTATCACATCTAACTCTGTGCATTAGGATTTATTTCAATCAAACCAGAGTTGGTGATTGTTGGAACCGTGGAAACATCTAACCAAACCATAAATAATTTAGTGAATTATATTTAGCTTCTTTCCAGTTTAAATGTGTTTTACCGTTGTATTTGATTGCTTAATAAGGAGAATATGTGTAAGTTACTTTCTTGACATTTTGAGAGTTTATTTTGTTTATTTATTAGACTAAAGAAGCTAAGACAAGTTATTGAACGTAGCGGACTTTCCCCTCGAACAGCTGAAACTACGTGGCAAGGCCATTGATTACAAAATGCTTTACATAAACTACATATAAAAAAGGTAAGAAACAGCAGGCAACATTAAATCTGGATTGTTTTTATTTGAATCCTAGTGTGACCTTTTCTCTGTAGGGCTAGCAAAATAACTATTATTTATTTCCTCAATAATTATTTTAGTATGCCACTAAAACTAACAACTACAGACAATACCACAGAAGAGAAGTATTTTGGTTTACATGGTTTTCCGGGACGGTGGTGTAAAGAGTTAGTTTGGAGCCCCGCTCCAAATGAGATCTTTATCACTTTACTAGTTTACTTCATGTAGCAGCCAAATGGAAAACCTCCCAATTCTCCAGAAGTCCACTTAAATTAAAAAAGTTTCAATCCCAATCGGACCGTCGCTAGGTCAAAATGTTTGAGTCGTTCTCAAACCTCAAGCACCGTGGTGTCACAGAGAGCAAGGGCTTAAGGAGCCTTACATCACTCCTGATGCCTTGCAACACATAGCTTGCAAGCTATCTAATTGGGACTAGCAGTGTAACTTGAGGTTACACAGATGATCACTTTGTACAGCACAATCTCTGCTTGAGGAGACTTTGCAGAAGAAAAGAATGAGGAGGCTGCTCTGAAGTCACTCACCATAAATCTGTGCGAGGCTGCTCACTTCCCTCCAGGTGTAACTGTTTTATTCTCTGTCTGACATCGAAGTAATGAGTGGCATGGCTAAAGTTGAGACATATTCAACATGGATAGCCATTAGTAGAGTCCCATCGTGATTGTAAGTAAACAATATATTGTGCCATGTTTTTCTCCTATTTTCAGCTGTCACAAACTCTCTGTGATAGGATGGTTCACAACTTGTGTTATTAATATAAAACTGCCTAGTGTTATCGATCCATTTAATCCAGCTCTGGGTACCAGTTTAACCTGAAGTATGCATACAGTTGATGAAGTTAGCTAAAATAGCCTCGACCTTGGCCCTATAAAAAACAACTGGCAGTGGCAGCTGGCAAAACAAAAATCATGCCTGCTGCTGGAAACGAGGCTGATGAGACTGAACCAAAAAAGTACATTTTGGGGATAATTCTCTGTGGGTTCATCATCTTTAAATGTCTAGTAAAGCTGCAAAATTGTAGCATAAAATAATGTATCTTTATTTCACATTTAACATTTGTTAACTGTGCCAATTTCTGCAACCTAGAAACAGGTATAAACACATTTATTTATTTATTATTTATACATTTATTGGAGATTTTAACCATTTTACAATAGTGTATCATATTAAATAAACTCAGAATATGTTTTCTATGTAGGCTAAAAACCTAATCTGTAAAGTTACCAGTAATTGTAGCTATTAGAAGTTCTGCTTGAAAAAAAACACCGCCCCAAAGCATTAATGTTTTTCCCAGGATACACCATGAATAAAACTAATCTGAATTATTGAATATTTTGATCTGAGTTTCTGAACGTTGGGGTCAACGTCGCTCCATTTATAATTAATGTGTTGGATTTTTACTTTTTTGCACTTTGTAGTTCTCTCCTCTCCTCCGCTCTGTGTCTGACTGGAGGTTTGTGTGTGGGTGTTTGTTGGGAGCGGAGCCCTACCCTTCGCGAAACAGAGCAGAGGAGGGAATGTGAATGCACAAAGCAACGCAATAGACACTGAAACGTGCACATAAATTAGATAGATAACATAAGCATTTAGTATATTTAATAACAGAGCACCTGTTCAATGTGAAAAATGAGTTGTGATTTGGCATATATATATATATATATATATATATATATAAATTCCCACCAGCCCCCGCAGAACTGAGCTAAGCCAAACCGCAGAGTGCAAGGAACCAGTCAGAAGGAGCTAAATCCAGTGGCCAAAAGCAAACAATGCAGAGACATGGCGGAAAGTTTGAAGGAAGCGGACCAATCCAAGATACTGGAGGGGTTGCTGTGAGGAGGAGGAAAGTCCAAGCTTAACCTGTTAGGGGACATCCTATACCAGGAATGCAAAGACAGGTCCAGGGAAGTCACCACCAAACAGGAGTTGACAACTTTGCAAGAACTGGAGGAAGGCAAATTCGGGCAGCGAAAGAGGGCTTTAAAGCACTGTGGGAGGAGGTCAGACAGCAGAGGCGGAGCTAGCCAGCCTTCAAATAGCTAAGTGCATCCGTAAGCACAGAAAATAAAAAGGAAAAAGAAAGAGCCAACTTCAACAAGCGTGACCTTATCGAACTCACTCGGAGGATGGGATTGAGACCGCTTTTCAATTAAAGAAGACCAAGTACTAAGAGCTGACCACTGAGTGCAGGGAGGCTGGCTGAAGAACCACCTTCTACCGAGTTGAGGTTGGATGCCATAGCTTTGTGGGGCTGTCAACCTTTCGGCTGCTGAGGAATGCAGGAGTGACATGAGGAAAACAAAAGAAGACAATGAAAGAACTGGCAGAGGAGGCAGAGAAGCACAGATTCTGACAGTGGCTCAGGAGGAAGGACAAATATTGGGGAAAGAACACCTAACCCAGACGCCAGTTGCAGGGAGACGTCCCTGTCACTGCTCCACCACCAGGATTAAAGGATTGAAATATTGAGGAATAGTGGTTCCCGGCAGACGAGCCTGCAGCTGGCCATGGGCACTGGAGGAGGTGCAACAGGCAGTAATGCCCAGGAGGTTATACCAGGTACCTGGACGCTTAGCTCCTTTTCTTTGTTGAGAGGCTCCTGCAGAGCAGAAGCTCACTTTAATTAGGGCCCGAGCAATGTCGGAGCAAAGGACCTATTGAAACTGGTCTGATTATTGTTATAATTCATATGAACACATTTTTTAGGTGCTAGGGATGCTCAAAAACTCATAAAAGTTTGCACATGTGTAGAGAGTGGCGAAAATAAATGTCTGATATGGGCTTGGGTGTTGAAAATTGGGTTTTCAAACATGAATAAACATTTGATAGGCCTATGTACAAGAGGCCTTTTGGAGGTGTACCGTAAACCCAACAGAAAGTCAGTCATTGTGAATTTCATGTGCACTTTGATTTTTCGCCTTTTACAGGTGCTGTACTTTAACAAACACCTCCTACAGATTTCCTACAGTATATAAAGGCTTTGAGGATGAGAAGTTATCAAAATCCTGAGTTTTCACTAAACGACCTTGACGTCTCATGGCAGCCATTTTGCGCAATTCGCCATGAAACAGGAAGTTGGTGTACCTCCAATGTACATTTCTCAAGCATGATAAAGGTCCAGCCCTGACAACATCTTCATAGTCATAGGGACACATACTGGCAACAGGAAATTGCTATTAATTGATGGCACCGTACTGCAACAAACTCCTACAGATTTAATCTGACCGACTTCAAATTTAGTCAGTACCATCTAAAGACCTTGAGGATGAAAAGCTATCAAAAAATTTTATTGAACAATTTCTCCGTGGCGTGTCGATCATTTTGAACAATTTGCAATAAAACAGGAAGTTGTTGGAACTTGAGCATACATTCTCCAATCTGTTCCAAGTTTTTCATGCTGGATAAGAGTCTCGACCTGAAGATATCTGTATGCCAATATTGACTCAGTCATAGCACCACTCAACTAACATGCTCACTGGCAACAGGAAGTTACAGTTGCTATACTTTGGCATACTGCTCTTAGCAGGGTAACCAGATCACCCTCATATTTGGTCAGCTCAATGTTAAGACCTTTACCTTGACAGACTGCCAAGCTTTTGCGTTTTTGTGGAATGCCGATGCGACAAATTGTTTGCCATAAAGCAGGAAGTAGTTTTTTACGGTCTATGGGTGCCTGAAAACAAACAAAACTTGGCACACGCATTAACAGTGCTAAGATTTGTTTACTGACAAAGTTATTGTGCTTGGGTGGCTCATTAGCGCCCCCTAAAAATATTTAACAAAGCAGCCCTCATGGTACGTTTCATCTAGATGTACGAAATTGCCAGGCAGGTGGATCTTATTTAGACTTGATAAAAAGTCTCTTGGGGCTATCGTCTAAAACAAACAATTTTCAGGCTCTGTACTTTAACAAACTCCTCTTACAGATTTAATCCGATTCCCTTCACATTTGGATAGTACCATCTTCTTATCACCTTAACGATGAAAATTTATATAAATTGTAACATTTTATTGAACAACCTTGCTGTGTTGTGGCAGACATTTTGCATGAGTCACCATGAATCACAATCTTGTTGCAACTCCAATGTACATTATGTAAACGAGTTCAGTCCGGAGGAATTTTACAGGGAAACATTTAATAGTATTAAATTATTATTGTCTATTAGTAGAACTGTAAATCATCATCTCTTTCTGAGGGAGTTGAGAGAGCGAAGAGAGCCAGAGGCAGGGGACGCATAATTTCATAGCTAAAATTATTTCTTCTTTGGTGTAGCCTGAGAGACTATCAGCAGGTTACCTTGAAGCCTGTATGGTATAACTGCTTTCTATGAGAAAATATTTCAGCAAAGTACACAGCATTTAATGTCCCTATCTGTATTGATTATTATGCCTGAAAGATGACTGGGAAAAAAAAAGGAATACATGAAATTCAAAGATTCCAATGACGTCTTAGGCTGCCTTCACATCTGTGGTTTGGTTCAGACGAAGGATAAAAATGATACATCGTTACCTTTTAGTTTGGCTCGTTTACACCGACTTATTGCAAACACATAATATTGCATAATATTTGTTGACAATTATAATAAATAGAAGATAATGCCAGTGTTAAAGTTTAAAGATCTGGCTCTATACATGTAACTGCTTTACTGTCCAGTGGCAACCACTGTATCATAGGCTTGATGAACTATTGGTCAATTTACTGCCGCTAGTTGAACATATAATTCATCAGCTATAATATTTTGTCAACAGTATCTTTGCTACCTCCTCTGCCAAGGTCTTCTCATACTCTGAACCTGCATCGACTAGCCCCCCAGTAGCTTGGCTTTTTGTGGAGTACTCGCATATGGAGTCCAGCAAATTGGTTTACCTTCAGGCTTGCTTATAATGTGATGGCTCTGACTGGGGAAAAATGAGAAAAAAGCTGTTCTTAAAGGAATCCTTTAGCCAGGGTCAATTGTATTTGGCATAATGGTCAACTATGACAAGAATGTTTCTGATTCAAACAGGCAACTCAAATAGTTTTTATCACTTACAGCAGTTAGGCGTCAACACATTGATCCCACTAACACAGCATGATGTTTGATGACTTTTTCAAGTCAAGACATAATGGATAAATTACTAAAATATCTCAGCCGTTTTTCCTCACTGCACTGGCATATATTCCTCTCTCTGGCAGACACCACAGTCAGTGTGTATATGCGTGTAATTTAGCTATAGAAGCTGCCTCTGATGACTACCTGCAGTCCTTGACGTACTACATGATTGAAGGCTTCATCTACTGTAAATCTGTAATTACGGTGGCTTCACAGAGTTTACAGACAACTTGTATTGTAAATTCTCCTTTTGAAGTCGGTCAGCTTTATGTGTGTGTATGCTTGACAGTCATGTCTAAAAAATTCCCTATAAAAAAAGCATCATAATGATATCATGCTATTACTTTTCGGTGGAAGCAAATGCAAACCTACAACAAAGTTGAGCTATGACTGTCTAGGATCTGTAAGACTTCAAATGAATCTCTTTTGCAAAAATCTTGAACATCTTCAATAGGATTAATTCCATTGTATTCTGGGTAAATTAAGACTTGAACACACTTCAGAAAGAAACCTGGGACTTCTGGAAGAATTTAACAATTACAAGAGTGTTTTAAGTAATAACTGAACAATATCTCCAAGGGGGTATCTCCAACAAACTGTCGCTTCACAACAGGGCTATCAAGCCAGAAATTGAGCCTTATGTTTGTCTTTTGTTCAGTTGTCACTAAGGCACTAAGCTAAGCGAGCAACTTGAATTTCAGGGGGGGGGCGGGGTTCTGTTGGGGGGGTGCGCAATGGTAGGGGAAACAGTGATTTGCTTTAAGTCCAACCATAATGTGCTGCGATTGGCTGGCCATCGGGCGGTCCTGGTCACCGATTACTAAGCGCTACATCATATGTTTCATTGCTCTAAATCAGGGGTGTCCAAACTACGGCCAACTGCTGCCATTTTTAATTGGCCCGCAGCAAATTCTAAAAGTGTAATGGAATATGGCCCAGATAGAAATTTGTGCTTGAATGTTTTGTACTTCTTAGTTCTAACACAGAAACACAGTTTTGACTTGTCAGCTAACTTAAAACATCAAGTGTCAGATAAAGCTTGTGCTTTAGATTTTTACTTGATTGCATGTGATGAGAGCACCGATGCGACAGACACAGCACAGCTGTTAATTTTTTTGCGGGGAGTTGACAATAACTTTTGCATTATGGAAGAGCTACTTGGTCTTAGGAGTCTAAAGGGCAAAACATAATTCGAGCATGAGGACTTTACCACAGATCATTTCAAGCTTTCCTGTCTGATGTCGATGCTGAATACGGGGACATATTCCACCATTCTGATGTGCGCTGGCTGAGTCGCGGCTCCGTGCAGCAGCGGTTTTATTCACTGAGATCAGAAATCGATCTGTTTTTGAAAGAGAAGAACCGACCTCTTCATGAGCTGAGAGACGCTCCATGTTTGGCAGACCTGGCATTTTTAGTTGATCTTACTGGTCATCTCAACACACTGATCAAGAGCCTACTGCGCACATGAAAGCATTCTGTGTGAAGCATTTTGTGTGAAGCAATTTGTGTGTTTCTTTGAGATACAACTACGCAACTTTAATGTTGCGCACTTCCCCACGCTATCCGAAATCAAATGTGTTTTTCCAAAGGCAAACCTTTCTGATGAGAAGGGGATATATGTGTCTGTGATCACGTCTCTCATGACAGAATTCAGTCAGCACTTCCAAGATTGTTCTATCATTGAGAAAGAAATTGAGCTGTTCTCGACTCCCTTCCTGATGAATGCAGAATAAGTTTAAGAGAGTCTGCAACTAGAATTTATATATAATAATTATATATGATAATTCCCTGAAGAATCAACATCAGCTTCTCTCCGTCCCCGAGTTCTACCGGAGCTTGGAAAGGTTTCCTCTGATGAGACGCCACGCACAAAGAATGATGAGTCTGTTCGGCTCAACACATGTGAGCAAACATTTTCTGTTAACTCTGAACAAAAGCAGATTGAGAACCAAAATGAGCGACAGCATCTCTGTGATGTCCTTCGTATCTCAATCACCAAACTTACTCCTGACCTGCAGCATCTTTCAGTCCAATGTGCAGCATCACTGCTCCCACTGAGTGCAACGCTGTTCCCAATATAGGAGAGTTAAAACATATATTACACAGTATTCATGTTAATAAGCTACATTTTTCAATAAATTCAGTCAATTAAAGTTGATAACATTTTCTAACTAACGTTAGTTGATGTGTTATCAAGCCCAATAACTTATTTGTTTAACAAGCTTGAGATATATCCATCCCCCCCCCCTTTATACAGGCTGTGAAGGGATCACCTCCTGACAAAGAAGCAATCTGAGGCTTCTGTTTTGAGAATGAGCTGCAAACCCTTATAGTTACAAAATAAATGAAACCTCATTAATAGAAAGCTGTGATGGAGGAAATATATGCATCAGACAAATGGAAGGTAATTAGAATCTACCACAAAGACATGAGAAGAAATTGTATGACGTGTATTGGTGACACTTCAAAACCATGCCTCGACAATAATCCGACGATTCAGAAGCCTTACCTGAGTGAAGCACAACACAATTCCCAGTTCAAGGGGAAACTAACTTTACAGTAAACAGCGCTTGCGGTCTTCACATGGCCTGTCTATATTCACACACACACACACACACACACACACACACACACACACACACACACACACACACTCATACAAACCTCTTAATCAATCTAAACTAAAACTAAACTAAACTATAACTATTTTGAAAGCCTTGTTCTTACGCTCTCAATAACAACCCCAGGTGTCTTTTCAGCACTGTAGCCAGGCTGAGAGAGAGCCACAGCTCTACAGAGCCTTCTATTCCTATATCGCTCAGCAGTGACGACTTCATGAGCTTCTTTAACTATAAAATTATACTTATTAGAGACAAAATTAATCTACTCCTGCCCTCAATTGGTAATGACTTATGAGAAGTAAATAAACTCCTGATTGTATTGTGTCACATTTAATGATTATCACATGTACTCGTACACCTCAATCAAAATATATTATGTATTGTGTCACATTTAATGATTATCACATGTACTCGTCCACCTCAATCAAAATGTATTATTGCACAACATGTATTTCTGCACAAATGTATAATGAGCACTATTTAGTTATGAATGTGAAGCACTGTAGGTTCTTTTCAAGGAGTTTCAGGTCCACCTCCATCTCCCCACATACAAGACGGCCCACCAAGGGGCATAACCGCACCAACATGGACCAATGAGGGACGAAGACACCCTTCTGTAGAGAATATAGCAAAATGTTTATGATGTTTTTGAACCACTTTCACTTGTACCAACAGACAGCTAACTGGCTCTTTATTGATTCGGACTGTGGACTTGGTGTGTGAAAGTGTCCTCGGCTGAGGGTATTTTTTGACATTGCTGTCATCATCACTTTAAATAAATAAGTATCTTGATCAACTAGAAGTTTACTGGATTCAATTGAAAGACTATCTCAGCGCCCTTTGGGCTTCAAAAACCCAACAAAACCTGGTGACCCCATGACGTGATGATCTGAAAGTTCTGGACACGAGGGCGACTGGAAGAGAAGCCAGAGGAGTGCGTTCAATGATATTTACAACAGGCCTGACAAACGATAAGGTGAGCAAACCTGTTATAAACGAAATTGCAATAGTTTATTGTAGAACAAATAGTATTTGTAAATGTCAAAGAACACACTCTGAACGCTGTCTCATAAAATATACTATCCATGCTGTTTGCATATTGATGAAGTGATGGTGACAAAGTTTTGAAAAATACCATATGAAACTGTGCACAGAAAAGGTTTTAAAAAGTGACACCGGTGTAAGAAATAAGTTTAAGAAATAAGGTTTTCGAGTAGCGCTCGATTTGATAGTGTAAAGTTAAAATATCAAGTCTTTGGGAAAAGAAAGCGCAGTCTGAGTGACTGGTGGTGTCTGCGGAGGAAAAGGCCAACGCGGCCTGTTCTGGCTAAAAAGAGAGAGCCTTAACAGTGAATATTTTGATGTGACTGCGTGGAGGAGGTTGACAAATTCCCCATTGTCTCACTATATATTTATTCATCTTCCGTAGACGACCATAGACACATAGTTTAAAGTAAGTAAGCATTTTGAAGTGGTTTAAAAGATCGCGGAATTCGGCTGTGTGAGAGAAGAGTGACCTTCTCTTAGCGGGGGCTATAAAAACTCTATTTAATCCAACGATAACGGCATAAAACGAGTATCAATGCAGTGTGGTTTGGAAACTATATGTTGATGAATGTGTGTGTGAGTTGTTGAAAAGCAATGTTGTTTGTAAGTGAATGAATTGAGGCGTTAAAGTCAAGCTATTTTAGAGCTAACGTCTATACAGCTCCAGGCGCCCGCCTGAAGCTAACGTGGAGCTAACGCTTGTTTGGGGTTACATTTACGTTTGTAGCGGAAGATTTAACCGTGCAAACTGACTGTTTGACTATCGATAGATAAAGGGGAATCACGGGAAGGTGTTGGTGTTATTAAAAGTTGAAAAAAGTCTCACCAGAAGGAACTAGTTGGTACGAGTGCTTAACAAGGCCAACAGCTCGAGCGTGTAAAAACGCCAAGAAGCTGTTCGACTTTCGAAAGCACCTCGTAACAAACAGAACCTTGAGTCTCACGCTGATAACATTTGGGGTTGGGCATTACAACAAAGAGTTTGTGTATTGATAAAAAGTAACAAATACAAGGCTCCGGCTCCAGGGAATGTACTCTTATGACGGAGTGTGCTCGCTATAACAGTAGCTCCATTGATTCGATTCCATTTCCTGTTTTTGTAATACAGTAAGTTCTCCACTAGGAGTTCCAAAGGGACAAAGCCACAAGAACATTTGTAGTTTCATTGATTTGACTTGTAGTCCATTTCCTGTTTCTGTAATTCCGTAAGTCCTCTACAAGGAGTAAAAAGTTTTTTGGTTTCCGGTACCATTTGACCTTTGACCGAGTACATTTAAGTTGAACTTTGACCCTCTTGTTGTGGACATATGCCTCCATCTGGTGGACAAAATTGAATTTACACCCAAAATTCAAATAACTACTAAGAGTTATAATTATAATAATTGTCACAAATTGCCCATTAGAGAAAAAGTTTGAATAAGTCCTGCCTTTGATTTACCTTTGATTATACTTATATTTCAGATTTACATTTTATGGTTTTGATTTCCATGTTTCCTTTTTATTTCTGATTCCAGATTTAAACTTAGGAAATTTACACTTCGAATTTTTATTTTCTATTTCAGATTTAAACATAAACATTTTTTTTATTTCATTTCTATTTTAGATTTAAAATGTAAACATTTTTTAATTTTATTTCTATTTTAGATTTAAAACGTAAACAATTTTTGATTTTATTTCTATTTTAGATTTAAAACGTAAACATTTTTTGCTTTTAATTTTATTTCTCACTCAATTAATTTTTGAACTTTAAACATTTTTTATTTTCTAATTTTTATTTTCATTTTGCGCTCAATTTATTTGAATTTTGAGTATCTCCACTGACTGAACAACATTTGAGGAATTTCAAATTTTCAACATGATGGATCCATCTGAAAGCTCAAAGCAAGTCAAGGTTGTGTCCACAGCACAGTACAAAGAACAAATGTACCAACGATTGGATGCCTGCACCAAACCGAGTGAAAGAAAGAAGGTTCGAGCAAAGACAGAAAAGCTACTACTCGCATGGCAAGAAAGAGGATTGTTTCCAACTGATGATCAACCAGGTCCAAGTGAGGACCAAAGAAGGGCAGTTTACGAATTTGAAAATGGCGAATATCAACAAAAGATGGCAGCATGGGAGAAGACAGGAGAAAAACAAAGATTTGGAGCTGTAAAGACAGCCGCATTGAAAGCTGCAAACAGAAAATCCAGAGCTATGCATCTCCTTCTACTCTTCAAGAACATACCTCAGACCGCACCTGAGACAATTTGTGTAATCTGGGATGCTAAGAGAGACGCTTTTCCCACCACCCGCAGCATAACAGCAGTGACAGGCCTAAAGAAAGGAAATGATGAAGAAATGCATGCTTTCCTGAAAAAAAGCGAAGGCGTCTGGTTAGACAGCACTGGAGAAAGACATGACTCCTCTACATCAGCTACCATGTTGTGGAGAAATGCAGTGATAAAGGCCCTATCTACTCATGTCCAAAACTGTCTGAAGAGTGTGGTGGGACTAGACTCAATGCCTAATGCACTTTGGAGAGAGCACCTTGTGCATCATGACGAGCAACACAGGCAGACAGAAGTGCAGAAGGAAGAAGAACATCTGACAATCACCAGAAGATTGGCAAAGGCTCAAATGGCTGAGAAAGACACTGAGGCTGGAAGAACAAGAATTGGAAAGAGACCATGGAAGAGAACACACCAACCATCCTGACACAGAAGAAACACTCAAAGATATCCCATCATATTTGTGGACAACTGGAGACTATGATGTAGGTTTTGTGCCTCATCATGATGTCTCAGTGACTCTCAAAACAGAACAATCATCATGTTGGTTACCGCAATATAACCTAAAAAGAGAGCAGGTTGAAGGAATAGGAGCAACAATCAATGGACTCCTAGAAGCTGGCGTAATCAGACACTCAAACTCCATCTGGAACACACCCATTTTACCAGTCCCAAAAGCTGGCAACAAAGGCTGGAGAATGGTTCATGATTTAAGAAAAATCAACTCTGCTACAGTGTCACAAAATATACCTGTTCCAGACCCATATGTGGCGCTTCAAAATCTCAATCCTGAACACAAATACTTCACAGTCATAGATCTGGCTAATGCTTTCTTTTGTCTACCATTGGACCCTGAAGTACAAGACATATTTTCTTTCACATATAAAGGACAGAAATACACCTACAACAGAATGCCACAAGGCTACAAAGACAGCCCAGGACTGTTCAATCAAGCTCTGAAAAAAGACTTAAGCAGCTTACAACTGCCACCAGGTGTAACTCTGATACAGTACGTTGATGATTTGCTGCTCGCAGGCACTAGTGCTGAATCCTGCCGTGAAGCCACAGCAAATCTCCTTACACTACTTGCAGAAGCAGGATACAAAGTCAAGAAAGAAAAAACTCAAGTTGCAAGAAGATCAGTCACTTTCTTGGGAAGACTCATTTCTGCAAACAGCCTGACTCTAACCAATGCACAAAGGACCTCAATCCTATCACATGGAAAACCAAAGACAGTACAACACATGTTGGCATTTCTTGGATTGACGGGTTACAGTAGGACTCATGTACCAGATTATGGAAATCTGACTCAACCACTCAGAGACATGCTCTCAGAAGCAGGAAACAGAAACCTCACTGCTGAGCTCATCTGGACTACAGAAGGCGAAGAAGCTTTCACTAAGACTAAACAAGCCTTGGGACAAGCTGCACATCTATGCTCCCCAGACTACAATGATGATTTTCATTTGGATGTTTCTGAAACAGGAGGGATGGTAAATGGAGTCCTGTTTCAGAAAAAAGGGGGAGAAAGACATGTACTGATGTACCACAGCTCAAAATTGGACAATGTCGAACAAGGACAAACAGGTTGTACAAGACACCTGGCTGCTCTAGCAAAGACAATTCAAAAGACTGCACACGTGGTGATGTGCCACCCTCTCAAAGTAAACACTACACATGGTGTAGTGGCGTTTCTAAACTCACAAGCGTTCACTTTTTCTCCAGTTAGAAAAGTAAAGATAGAAGAAACACTAACTAAGCCCCACATCACATACGTGGCAGGGACAATCAACATGGCAACAGGACTGAATTCAGAAAACCATGACCCACATGACTGTGCATTTGTCTCACAACAAGATCTTAAAATTAGAACAGATTTGGAAACCGAACCATTGAATAATCCAGATAAAATTCTATACAGTGATGGCTGCTGCTACAAAGGAGATGAAGGAAATGTAGCTTCCTATGCTGTAGTGCAACAAAGTGGAGAAAACACACAAACTTTGGAAGCACACATCATTCCACAGCCAGCCTCTGCACAACTTGCAGAAATAGTCGCGTTAACACAAGCATTGAAACACGGAGAAGGCCAGAGAATAAATGTATACACAGACTCTGCTTATGCATATGGCGCTGTCCATATTGACGGCCCCCAGTGGATGAGAAGAGGTTTCCTGACTTCATCCAAAAATCCTGTCAAACATGCTGAAGCATTAAGAGCCCTACTGAAAGTGGCACTGCTGCCATCACATGTTGCTATAATGAAATGCAAAGGTCATCAGAAAACTGATACAGCAGTGGCAAAAGGAAATGATGCAGCAGACAAGGCAGCTAAAGTAGCAGGCGGCTACACTCAGCAAATGATTTGTTTGAACAGTGAAAATCAAGAGCAACTCACTTTGGAGAGCATCAAAGAAATGCAAGCACAAGCAGGAGTCTATGAGCATAATCAATGGGCTCATAAGGGAGCCACCAAGACTGAAGGAATCTGGAGAGCTCATGATGGCAGACTCGTGGCACCAGCTAAACTATGTCACCTGTTGATCAAATAAGCCCATGGCCCCACGCATGTTGGAAAACTAAGAACAACAAGGGACATAGAGGTAGAATGGTGGCACCCATTTATGAAAGAGATGGTTGAAAACTTTGTAACAGAATGTGATACCTGTTGTAAATTTAACAATAAAAGAACATACAAGTGTCCTATGGGTTGTTTTCCAGTGCCAGATGCACCATTCAAAGAGATATGTATTGACTATACAGACATGGGAGCAGAAAATGTGGTAAGAGGGTACAGATATGTTTTGGTAATGGTCGATCGTTTCACTAAGTGGATTGAAGCAATTCCCTGCAAAAAAGAAGATGCCAATTCTGTAATCAAATGGTTAAAAAATGAATTCATACCAAGGTATGGAGTTCCACGTTGCATACGATCAGATAATGGGACACACTTCACGAGCCATAAGCTTGAAGAAGTAGAAAAGTATTTTGGCATAATACACAAATTTGGGTCAGTATATCATCCGGCATCACAGGGTTTGGTAGAACGAGCTAATCAAACACTCAAAAGAAAACTTGCTAAAGCATGTTATGGTAACAAGTTAAAGTGGGTAAATGCCCTACCTTTGGCACTCATGTCAATGAGATCCTCACAAAGCAGTCAAACACATTTGTCTCCACATGAACTGTTAACCGGTAGACCAATGCCTGGCCCTCCACGCGAAGGAGGGCACGGTCCTGTATTAGATCTATGGCAGATTGAGGCAGATGAATATGTCAAGGCTTTGGCTAAAATTATCGAAGTTTTGTCTACACAGGTGGAAGCAGCAGCAGAAAAACCTGACGAACCACCAGAGACTCCTGTTGGACCAGGTGATTGGGTAAGGGTCAAGGTCCACAAAAGAAAGTGGTCTGAACCTACGTGGACTGGACCGTGGGAGGTGACAGAACGTACTTCACACGCGCTCCGGGTAAAAGGTAAAACAGGAGCTAATTGGCACCACCTCACACATTGTGTACCTGCACTGGCGCCTTCTCGCTGTTTAGCAGAAGTTAGTCAAGATTTGAACCTGCTGGAACAAAACAGTACTGACTAATTGATTTGTGAATCTAGAATCAGCACCAGAGGATAAATTGTCCTTAGATTAATCTAAGTTTCACTTGTCACAATTATTTGTTTGTCCGTCTAAGTGAGCAGATAGCAGATAAAACCAGTTAAAAATGCCACCAATAAAAGACAAAAAAGCGAAGGTAATAGTGTACCAGAAAATCTCTCCATGGGGAGACCCTCGGATGATAGCTGGGTTAGCACTGCTCACAATTGTTATAATGCTCCCCTTGACACTGAGCGTAGGAAGTAAGGAACCAAGCAATAGAGTAGCTAATCTTTGCCCAAATGAAGTTTACGACACACCAGACAATCTGACAACTAAACAAATCCAAGATGTGACTGAACGATTCCCTAATGAGATTGCACCCCCTAACACAATACTAACGCGACGAGTGAGACGCATGAGAAGCATGAAAAACAACGAAGCCGTAGATATTAAGGACGGTGGGATTACCGTTACAGTAGAGAGAGACAAGATCACCTCGTTTGAATTTGATGTAAACACCATGATGTCTGCTAATAGCTTCAAATGGAACACACAATGCGATTCCAACAAAGCCAAGTATCTGTGTAGGCCTCCCTGTCATTATCCCGATGTGTTTGCACACTCAAACGGGGGATGGATTAATCTAGACCACCCCTTGGTTGAAAAATGGAGAATCATTAAACAAAGCCCATGTGAATGTGGTGAAAGAGAACCACCTAATCCTAATCCTGATCCAAGAACTCTGCCCGGTAATGGGCATCCGACAAATTGTAACCCTGTGGTCATCACAGTCTTCCACCCTGAACTCTCTGATTCTGGCCTGTACTATTTAGGGATATCAAAGAATCCCAAAGACCCACTGTTCATGTTTTGGTTGAAGGTAATAGAGCCAAGCTTAATCCCTCTTGAGAAAAAGACCCAGAAAACGTACACCGGACTAGCAAAGAAGAAAATGAGTGTGACTTATCTGAACATCACTAATCTTAAAGAAACAATGGCAGTGGAGACAGGATATCAGGACAGTAATGCATGGCTGGATTGGGTGAGATACTCCGTTGAACAGAGTGGTCAAGCAAACTGTGTTGCATGCGCCGCTGCTAGACCTAGTTTAGCTACTATTCCATTTCCATTGAATCTGAGTAATGACCCAGCAGGTCTCCAGTGTATGTATGCTTTGTACACTCTTGTCAGTCCCGCAGGATGCACCTCTCTGGCCCTGTTGTATCCAGTGACCAGAATTGACTTCATTCCACCTCATTTTTTGGCCTATGACGGCGATTATGAGTGTATCACCAAGACCAGTGGCGCAGGCACTCAGGTAGGACATTTGAAATGGTGTAATTCCACTCTAAGGGTTTCCCACGGAGGGATGTTGTTTGGAGCAAAGATGTCTGTCATGGAATTTGCCAGAGCTGACGTATGGTGGTACTGTGGTACAAACACTTTGCATCCAGCCCTACCGCCAGATTGGGTAGGTACCTGTGCATTGATACAGTTGGTAATGCCTTTCTACATCCTGCCAATCTCTGCTGAAGAACTCTCCGGTCGGTCTAGTGGGAATGAGCTCCTGAGTCGAGGTAAACGTACTATTCCCAGAGGAAGTTTCAGCTCCACAATTTACATGGACTCCATGGGAGTACCACGTGGTGTCCCTGACGAATTCAAAGCTAGACATGAAATTGCAGCGGGTTTTGAGTTCATTTTCGTTCGAGTGACTGCCAACAAAAATGTAGCTTGGATTAATTACCTTTATTACAACCAGCAGAGATTAGCAAACAACACCGTAGATGCTTTCACTGGAGTGCATGAGCAATTAGGGCAGACTAGCCTGATGACATATCAGAACAGAATTGCATTAGACATGTTGTTGGCTGAAACAGGGGGTGTCTGCAAATTGTTTGGATCTATGTGTTGTACTTTCATCCCAAATAACACAGCCCCTGATGGATCCATTACCAAAGCCTTGGAAGGACTCAGCGCACTCAGCAAAGAGCTAGCCTCAAACAGTGGGGTAGAGAATTACTTCACAAGCTCCATGGAGCGTTGGTTTGGTCAGTATAAGATGATGGTGTTGAGCGTTCTGTTGATCATACCGATAATGATAGGTATACTAATCCTGTGTGGATGTTGCTGCATCCCATGCATCCGCACCCTAACCACTAAGCTGATCACCACCGCCCTGACCAAAGAGAGAGCTGAAGCAGGTCAGTTTTTGATGCACGGAGAAGGCGAGTTCCTCTTAGAGGAGGAAAGACAAAGCCTGCAGGTAGATGTTTTCGTGTGAATAAAATTCCACTAAATGATCACTCCTGCCATGCCTCAGCTACTGATTTTACTGTAGTTAGTCTCACACTGAAGGTACAGTCTACTACAGCTACCTCAGTCTTACATAGACATTGCAAGTTACCTATATTTACAGTCTTTTACTGATGTTCCAGGTATACTGAGATTTACTGTTTTTCTACTGTTTTTCTACTGTTTTTTTTATTAATGTTATAAGTGTGCTGAAATTGACAGTCTTTTACCAAAAGTGTTTTTATAAAAAATGAAGCTAAAAGGGATTTTTATACTGGAATAAAAGGTGAAGCTAAAAGAGATTTTTATACTAGAATACAAAGCTGTTACTCAAGGTATTCTTTATTAAAGACAAGGCTGCTACTAAAGGTATTCTTTATTAAAGACAAGGCTGCTACTAAAGATATTTTTTATCAAAGACAAAGTCACATTACCGAAGGTATTTTTATACTTATTTTTATAAGTCATTGTTCTCTAAATTCAGGTACGTTATTTGATTGAGGTATTCCCTATTTTTTAGTCATTGTTGTCTAATTCTGGTACGTTTTTGATTGAAATAAAAACCAAACAACTAAGAATGTATTATTTCATACCATATGCTGTATTCTTGCACCAATTGGTGCTTTATATTTACTGAATGATATACACACCATAAATGGTGTGTACGGAGGGAATTTGAGAAGTAAATAAACTCCTGATTGTATTGTGTCACATTTAATGATTATCACATGTACTCGTCCACCTCAATCAAAATGTATTATTGCACAACATGTATTTCTGCACAAATGTATAATGAGCACTATTTAGTTATGAATGTGAAGCACTGTAGGTTCTCTTCAAGGAGTTTCAGGTCCACCTCCATCTCGCCACATACAAGACGGCCAACCAAGGGGCATAACCGCGCCAACATGGACCAATGAGGGACGACGACACCCTTCTGTAGAGAATATAGCAAAATGTTTATGATGTTTTTGAACCACTTTCACTTGTACCAACAGACAGCTAACTGGCTCTTTATTGATTTGGACTGTGGACTTGGTGTGTGAAAGTGTCCTCGGCTGAGGGTATTTTTTGACATTGCTGTCATCATCACTTTAAATAAATAAGTATCTTGATCAACTAGAAGTTTACTGGATTCAATTGAAAGACTATCTCAGCGCCCTTTGGGCTTCAAAAACCCCACACTTAACTTCAACCTCTGGAATTTCAAAAACAGCTGTAACTCCTGAAATATATCTAGATTGTTTTACTCCAATCAACCTTAACCAAATAACTTCAACAATCTCATCGTTTAGAAAAAAAAAAGTCACTTTTTGGGCTTATGAGCTACTTTTGAAATGGCCAGGTCCAAGTGATTTACCTGGGGGGGGTAGTCTCTGTGTGTGCGGTAGCGAAACAGTGGTGAATGCGCAAGGCAAAAAAACCCGAAAAACTAGAATTTCTGGGGCCGTGGGGTTCCGTTGGGGGAATATATATGTTTGTTTTTTTTAACGGTGAGCGATCTACCCGCACTACACTACGATCAACCTTTTGGGCACCCCTGGTTTAAGCCATCAACCTGTCTTTTAGACCAGATTCCAACTAAATTGTTTAAAGAAGTGTTACCCTTAATTAACACCTCGTTATTAAATATAATCAACCTGTCTATTATCTGGCTACGTACCACAATCCTTTAAAGTAATAAAACCACTTCTTAAAAAGCCTAGTCTTGATCCAGAGGTTTTAGCCAACTATAGGCCGATATCTAACCGTCCTTTTCTCGCTAAGATCCTTGAGAAAGCAGTTGCAAAACAGTTGCGTGATTTTTTACATAATAATAGTTTATTTGAGGTTTTTCAATCTGAATGTAGAGTTAATCATAGCACAGAGACGGCACTGGTGAAAGTTACCAATAACCTTCTATTGGCATCAGACAAAGGACTTGTCTCGGTTCTTGTCTTGTTAGACCTCAGTGCTGCCTTCGACACTGTTGATCATGACATTCTACTACAGAGACTGGAACATTATGTTGGCATAAAAGGAACCGCACTAAGCTGGTTCAAGTCCTATTTATCCGAGCGATCTCAATTTGTACGTGTTAACGAGAAATCCTCAATGACAGCCAATGTCAGTCTTGGAGTCCCGCAAGGTTCTGTACTTGGACCGATTCTATTCACCTTATATATGCTTCCTTTGGGCAATATTATAAGGAACCACTCTATAAACTTTCATTGCTAAGCGGATGATACCCAATTATATCTATCAATTAAACCAGATGAAACCAATCAATTGTCTAAACTTCAAGCATGCCTTAAGGACATAAATACTTGAATGTCTAGCAACTTTTTGATGTTAAACACAGACAAAACTGAAGTTATTATACTTGGCACTAAACGCCTCCGAAACGCATTTTCTAATGACATAGAAGCTCTGGATGGCATTAATTTGGCCTCCAGCACCACCGTAATGAATCTTGGCGCTATCTTAGATCAGGATCTGTCTTTTAACTCCCACATAAAACAAATCACAAAGACTACCTTCTTTCATCTACGTAACATTGCAAAAATAAGACACATCCTGTCTCAAAATTATACAGAAAAACTAGTCCATGCATTTGTTACTTCAAAGCTGGATTACTGCAACTCATTGTTTTCAGGTTGTCCCAAAAAGTTGGTTAAGACTCTTCAGCTGATCCAACATGCAGTGGCACGTGTATTCACAAGAATTAGGAAACGGGATCATATTACTCCTATATTAGTTGCTCTATGCTGGCTCCCGGTAAAATACAGAATAGAATTCAAAATCCTTCTCCTGACTTACAAAGCAATCAGGCTGGAGTCAGGCTCCAGCATATCTTAAAGATCTCATAGTACCTTATAAACCAAATAGAGCAGGGGTGGCTAACCAGTCAGAGGTTAAGAGCCAAAAATGTTACTATGCAAAGAGCAACATCATACACAGTCACAGATGCGCGCACCCCCCCCCCCCTTCTCTCTTTTGTTCTCAGCCTTTCTCTGTGCTCCCTCACTCTCTCTCACAGACACAATTTAAATCTAAAACTTTATACACACACACACACACACACACACACACACACACACACACACACACACACACACACTGAGAGAAATTGAATTAAACCTCTCCTACCAGTATTCAGAGGCCAGTTATCAACAATGGACATTGTGTGCACTCTCACACACACAAAGTCTCAGTAAATAAATGTGAAAAGTTTTTTATCTTCCTATGCATGTTGCTTCTTTAAATTTAGTGGGACTTCTGACATTCCTTGCCTTGAACAATCCTCCTCAAATCTGGCTTGTATTCCATTGTGGTCACTCGAAGCAATTCTTTCACATGTGTGTCAGTCAGAACAGATCGATACTTTGATTGCACGCGTTTCAGGGTAGATAACACCGACTCACAGACGTATGTTGACCCAAACATTGATAGTAGCTTGAGGGCAGCCCGTTTGTGCCAATGAAAAAAATATCCCAATGTCAGTTTTCCAGAACTCAAGGGTCCCTTCCCTCAGAACAGGTTTCAGTCGGTCTTCCTCAGAAATTTCAATCTCCAACTGGGCCACCGCCTCGTCCGTGACTATTGCATACCTGTCAACCCTCCCGTTTTTTCCGTAATTATCCCGTATTTTTAACCTTTCAGAAATAAAAATAGGCCTAATTAAAAAAAGTGTAAAGTGGCCTCCGGTAAAGCTGATGGCAGTATTATGTTTAACTTTAGCTGAAAAACGTTATCCGCGAGTAAACACACAGAAGAAGAAAACAGGAACAATAATACAGAAGAAGACGAAAACATATGGACAAACTTGTGCTTTTTGTAAAGTGTGCCATTCAGATGTTAGCGTCGCACACGGCGGAATAAGCGATGTTCACCAGCAAGAAAAATCGTCCAAGCACAAGCACGCCAAGAGGTACAAAAACATATCCTGTCAATGACTTCATGTGTGACAAGAACTGTTTCAGAGGCAAACCAAGTGACCAAAGCTGAGGGAAATATGTCAATGCTTTGCGTTAAAAATAATGTAGCCTTCAGCTTCTGCGTTGATTTCAGTCGCAGTGTAGCGGACAGGTTTCCCGACTCTGCCATCGGAAGGAAGTCCTCGTCGGGGAAAACAAAAGCCACAATCATCAAATAACTTGATGATAATAACTAATAAATAAAATACATAAATCTTATAAACATGTCTGTACAAGTAATACATACTTTAAATAAACATGTATTTCCTGAATGTATATACCCGTCCCTTATGTGTTTACGTTTACATTGGTGGCTGAGAGCTGTTAAGATATGTCCGCTTGCTTTTAGCAAGAAAATGAGGGAAAATGCGCTAATTCTCCCTTTTGAAGAAGTGTCTTAAAAAGTTTCAGTTTGTTAACAAACACAAATACATTTTGCACTAGGTCAGGCAGCATTTTTATATGAATATTGTGATGTCTTGAGAGGCAGGGTCATAGATAGGAGATACATTCCCTCCCGGTGGATGCAGCAGGGATTACATATTGCTGCCCAGCTGTACCATATCAGCTGATTGCTCTAGTACAGCAGCTAACAGGGAGGAAGAAGACAGTGGAGAGGGAGAGACAACGCCGGAGGTGAAGAGAAGGTTTTTGATTTGAATACCCGTTTTGTTTGTCTGTAAGAAATAAATTAAAGAACTAAATACACCGGATTTAAGTTTGACAACTATGTTTTGGTTGTCTTCATTTCCTGCACCCACACCTCCAGAGCTCCCAGAGGAAAGCTCCCGACCTCAAGACATGACAATATGAACTCTCCCACTCTAATAAAACGTCCTATGCTGGTCTTCATATTTTTGCTTAGCTGTGCATTTTTTCCCTGCCATTTTAGGATCGAACTCAGATGGTCAGATATTGTTTACTCAACGATAGGTTTTTCCCCACTCGAAGGTGATTGGTTCACTGAATCGCAGGCATTTTTGTGATTGGCTCTTGGGCCACATCAAAATTAGACGCACTGTCATGTTCTCATACTGACAGCACACATACACACACACTCACAAATAAAATTCGATATGGACTGAAGAGCCGCGGGTTGGCCACTAGAGCATTGCGCTCCCAGAATGCAGGGTTACTAGAATCTCGAAGAGCACAATGGGAGCCAGAGCCTTCAGCTATCAAGCTCCTCTCCAGTGTAACCAGCTTTCAGTTTGTGTTCAGGAGGCAGACAACCTCTCCACATTTAAGAGAAGGCTGAAGACTTTCCTTTTTGATAAAGCTTATAGTTAGGGCTTGCTCCGACTTGCCTTGGATCAGCCCCTAGTTAAGCTAGGCTTAAACTGCCGGGGGACACCTCCCCGCTCTCCTCCTTCTCTTCCTCTCCCTCTCTATCTGTATGAATTTATGTAAATGTATGTTACTAACTCAGCATCCAGAGCATCATCCCCGGAGTTTCTGTGTCTCATGTGGCAGGTTGCCACTGATAAAGTTTACGTCAGGATCAGGAATCGTGGCTGCGGCTGCTGCCCTGTTCCTGGTGGACACCAGGAAGCCTTTTTGACATTTTCCTGGATTCATCTATACTTTCTCTTTTTTCAACACAACATAATTTCTGTCAAATGTTGTATTTGTACTATGTTGTTTATCCTGTACACACAACATCTATTGCACGTCTGTCCGTCCTGGGAGAGGGATCCCTCCTCAGTTGCTCTCCCTGAAGTTTCTTCCATTTTTCCCCCTTTAATTATGGGGTTTCTTTTAGGAAGTTTTTCATTGTGCGATGCGAGGGTCTAAGGCAGGGGTGGGGAACCTCCGGCCTCCGAGCCGTATACGGCCCTCGAGAGCATTTGATCCGGCCCTCGAGGTAATTCGTAAAACGCACGCAAAAATCCACTTGCAAAAAAACTAGACGCAATATTTTAAACGGCCGACTGACAGGGTCCCTGAACACAACACGAGCGGAACGTGTCATCACGTGGTCACGTCATGTCAAAAAACTTCAATTTTAAACTAGACTGTCATTGACATCAGCGAACGCAGCATGGCGAGTGTAAAACAGAGAAAGCTGGACGCGAAATGTCGCACGATTATTTCTTTGTGGAAGTAAAAGGCCAGTGTGTCTAGTTTGTGTGGCCATTCTTGCGGTGATGAAAAATAATCTCGAGCGTCATTACTGCACGAAACATGCCGAACTGCACGAGCTGAAAGGATGAGTGCGTTTGGATAAAGTTAACTCTCTTCAGCGGAGTTTGGCCCAACAAGCAGCTCTCTGCAGAGCGTAACATACAAACATGGAAAGATAGATAGGTAGACCACCACACCAAGAACAGACTATTCCACCACTGCTGTGCAATTATCATGTACAATACTCACTTTTTAGAATTTGTGCAATTATCACTGCCATGTGCAATATTCACTTTATTTTCTATCAACCACTTGGTACTTATATTATTTGTTATTCTATTTAATTATTGTTTACTGCCTTTTTACTTCATATGTTCTTTTGCTGTGACAAGATACATTTCCCCGTTGTGGGACTAATAAAGGATTGTTGATTTCTGATAAAACAGAAAGATACATGGATAAAAATGTTGCTTTTTTGCACAGCATAAAAGAAAGGTGAAATGAATGGGCTGTGTCTTAAATTAAATTTGCAGAGGTTATGAGTTCAATAATTAGTACGGCCCTCGAAGGATGTTGTAAAAAAAAAAATGGCCCTTGATAGGAAAAAGGTTCCCCACCCCTGGTCTAAGGACAGAGGGTATCATATGATGTACAGTCTGTAAAGCACACTGAGACAAATGTATCATTTGTGATATTGGGCTATATAAATAAATTTGATAACTTTTTTTAAAAGATTTTTTAAATACTTTTCCTTCACCTGCCTTCTTGGTAGTTCTTCATTTTAATAGTGTAAATCTTAAAACTAGTCAAGACATCCACTTAAGTTCAGTTATTATATTTTCTACAAAAAGAAAGACACGCACACAGAGCCCAGCCATGCTCCTTTATCTCTGTCGACAGCTCCATGTCTGCTCTGATTTTCCTTAAAAACTACTAATCACTGCTGAGGCATTCATGGCATGTTGCATTAAGGCCCTGCAGCAGCTTCATATAGACTTCAATCTACAAAACAACTCCCATCAGTGTGTCGTAGTGCTCGGCACAGAGTCTGCTCTGTGTGAATAAGGACAATTTACGGAGAATATATCCAGCTGTGAATAGCTCCATGTATTTTAGGAATGCTCTGAATGGAAACAGCCAGTCCTCCCACTGAAAAGGAGGGGAATTCACTCCAGACACAGAGATTATATAAAAATACATTAAAAAAAATACCTCTCTGGGAACCATCACCTTATCGTGGTGGAGAGGTTTGTGTGTCCCTATGAACCTGAGAGCTGTGTTGTCTGGAGCCTAGTGCTCCTGGTAGGGTCTCCCAAGGCAAATTGGTCTCAGGCGAGGGGCCAGACTAAGAATGGTTCAAAAACGACTTCATGAAAGAAAGAGAAAGGAAAGGAGAGACCCTGCCCGGAGGAAGCCCGGGGCCCCCGTCTGGAGCCAGGCCCAGAGGGAGGGCCCGACAGCGAGCGCCTGGTGGCCGGGTTTGCCACGGAGCCCGGTCGGGCACAGCCCGAAGAAGCTACGTGGTGCCTCCCATCCATCCATCCTGTGGGCCCACCACTCATGGGAAAAACCGCTGGGGTCGGGTGCGCTGTCACACGGGTGGCAGTGATGGTCAGGGACCTCGACGGACCAGACCCGGGCAGCAGAGGCTGGCTCTGGGGACGTGGAACGTCACCTCTCTGTGGGGGAAGGAGCAGGAAATAGTGCGGGAGGTGGATCGCTACCAGTTGGATCTCGTGGGGCTTACCTCCACGCACAGTCTTGGCTCTGGAACCGTACTCCTGGATAGGGGTTGGACTATATTCTTCTCCGGAGTTGCCCAAGGTGTGAGGCGTCGGGCCGGGGTGGGGATACTCACTAGCCCCCGGCTGAGCGCCGCTACGTTGGAGTTTATCCCGGTGGACGAGAGGGTCGCCTCCCTACGCCTTCGGGTTATGGGGGGGAAAACTCTGACTGTTGTTTGTGCCTATGCCCCAAACCGCAGTTCTGAGTATTCGGCCTTCTTGGAGACCCTGAATGGAGCCCTGCAGGGGGCTCCAGTAGGGGACTCCGTAGTCTTGCTGGGAGACTTCAACGCACACGTGGGAAACGATGGAGACACCTGGAGAGGCGTGATTGGGAGGAAGGGCCTCCCTGATCTAAACCCGAACGGTCGTTTGTTGTTAGACTTCTGTGCTAGTCATGGAATGGCCATAACAAACACCATGTTCAAACATAAGGATGCTCATAAGTGCACGTGGTACCAGAGCACCCTAGGCCAAAGGTCAATGATCGATTTCGTAATCGTATCATCTGATCTGAGGCCGCATGTTTTGGACACTCGGGTGAAGAGAGGGGCGGAGCTGTCGACTGATCACCATCTGGTGGTGAGTTGGATCAAGGGGTTGGGGAAGACTCTGGACAGACCTGGTAAACCCAAACGGGTAGTGCGGGTGAACTGGGAACGTCTGGAGGAAGCCCCTGTCCTGGGGATCTTTAACTCACACCTCCGGCGGAGCTTTTCAGCTATCCCTGTGGAGGTTGGGGGCATTGAACCTGAGTGGGCGATGTTCAATACCTCTATTGCTGAAGCTGCGGTGATGAGCTGTGGTCTCAAGGTCTTAGGTGCCTCAAGGGGCGGTAACCCTCGAACACCGTGGTGGACCCCGGTGGTCAGGGAAGCCGTCTGACTGAAGAAGGAGTCCTCCCGGATAACATAACCATGTTATCCGGGAGGACTCCGGAAACAGTTGCAGGGTATCGAAGGACTAGAAGGGTGGCAGCTTCTGCCGTGTCAGAGGCAAAGCAGCGGGTGTGGGAGAAGTTCGGAGAAGCTATGGAGAAGGACTTTCGGTCGGCACCAAGGTGCTTCTGGAAAACCATCCGGCACCTCAGGAGGGGGAAGCGAGGAACCATCCAAGCTGTGTACAGCAAGGGTGGGACCCTGCTGACTTCAACTGAGAAGGTTATCGGCCGCTGGAAGGAGCACTTTGAGGAACTCCTGAATCTGACTAACACGCCCTCTATGGTTGAGGCAGAGCTGGAAGCTGATGGGGGATCATCGTCAATTTCCCTGATGGAAGTCACTGAGGTAGTCAAACAACTCCACTGTGGCAAAGCCGCAGGGGTTGATGAGATCCGTCCAGAAATGCTGAAGGCTTTGGGTGTTGAGGGGCTGTCTTGGTTGACACGCCTCGTCAACATTGCGTGGAAGTCTGGGACAGTGCCTAGGCGTTGGCAGACCAGAGAGTGTGTGCCAACTACAGGGGTATCACACTTCTCAGCCTCCCTGGTAAAGTCTACTCCAAGGTACTGGAAAGGAGGGTTCGGCCGGTAGTCGAACCTCTGATTGAAGAGGAACAATGCAGATTCCGTCCTGGTCGTGGAACAACAGACCAACTCTTTACTCTTGCAAGGATCCTGGAGGGGGCCTGGGAGTGCGCCCATCCGGTCTACATGTATTTTGTGGATCTGGAGAAGGCGTATGACCGGGTCCCCCGGGTGATACTGTGGGAGGTGCTGCGGGAGTATGGGGTGAGGGGGTCACTTCTGAGGGCCATCCAATCCCTGTACGCCCAAAGCGAGAGTTGTGTCCAGATACTCGGCAGTAAGTCGGACTCGTTTCCCGTGAATGTTGGCCTCCGCCAGGGCTGCGCTTTATCACCAATCCTGTTCGTGATTTTCATGGATAGGATATCGAGGCGTAGTCGTGGAGGAGAGGGGTTGCAGTTCGGTGACCTGAGGATCTCATCGCTGCTCTTTGCAGATGATGTGGTCTTTATGGCCTCATCGGTCTGTGACCTTCAACAGTCACTGGATCGGTTCGCAGCCGAGTGTGCAGCGGTTGGGATGAGGATCAGCACCTCCAAATCTGAGGCCATGGCTCTCAGCAGGAAACCGGTGGATTGCCTACTCCGGGTAGGGAATGAGCCATTACCCCAAGTGAAGGAGTTCAAGTACCTCGGGGTCTTGTTCGCGAGTGAGGGGACAATGGAGCGAGAAGATTGGCCGGAGAATCGGAGCAGCGGGGGCGGTATTACAGTCACTTTACCGCACCGTTGTGACGAAAAGAGAGCTGAGCCAGAAGGCAAAGCTCTCAATATACCGGTCGATCTTCGTTCCTACCCTCACCTATGGTCATGAAGGCTGGGTCATGACCGAAAGAACGAGATCACGGGTACAAGCAGCCGAAATGGGTTTTCTCAGACGGGTGGCTGGCGTCTCCCTTAGAGATAGGGTGAGAAGCTCAGCCATCCGTGAGAGACTCGGAGTAGAGCCGCTGCTCCTTTACGTTGAAAGAAGCCAGTTGGGGTGGTCCCTAGGGAGGTGTTCCAGGCACGTCCAGCTGGGAGGAGACCCCGGGGAAGACCCAGGACTCGGTGGAGAGATTATATCTCCTCACTGGCCTGGGAACGCCTCAGGATCCCCCAGTCGGAGCTGGAGGATGTGGCCCGGAGAAGGGAAGATTGGGGTTCCTTACTGGAGCTGCTGCCCCCGCGACCCGATCCCGGATAAGCGATAGACGATGGATGGATGGACATTTAAAAACATTTTTTTTTTTAAAAAGGAGCCCTCCACTTAAAGTTGCAATAGATAACATGTTTGCTTTAAATTATGAAGTAAATGTTGATTGCTCAAAGTAAAGACTGTAAAATAATGACACTATCGGCATAGATCTGTTCCCTATAAGTCTTGCATTCACTATGCAATTTCACATAAAATCCTTAGATATGTACACTGCATCACTGCTTAACAGAGAGCTTTTCACTAAGAGAAGACTCAACAAATTGGCATACAACTGACTGAAAAGAGGGCAACGAGGGAGAGACGTTCTACGAAGCTAGATCAGTAAGTAACAAAACCTGCCTACTTATTAATTAGCCAGAGATCGCGTGAACTGAATATTGTCATTGACCGGAATAATCTGAAGGTCATCCATTAACATAGAGGGCGATCTACCGTGACTTTAAATAATTCACAGTGCGTTGAAGAGCTACGGACCGGAGGTGTTGGAGCACTGGATTTGTGAACTCAATACAATTATTGACATTTGATCTATATTTTTTTTTTTTCAAATTGAATTTATCAGTTTAAATGGAACTTCATAATAAGAATACAAATCTTAAATTAAAACACAAAGAGAAAATAACACACATAGTCAATCACAAACTGTACATCATGTGAAAGCGAAACAGCATGCCATAGCAACCTGCAAATCTCAACAAATCCAGCGTAGGTTATAAAAACAAAACAGGAATCAAGTTGCTTCCTTGCCTGAAAATAAAATGTGGGGAACATGTGGCAGTTTTTGGAAAGTCCTTTTTTTCTTGTGTTCTACAACATAAATCAGCTTTTGCCTATAGGCCTATATGCTGACAATATATGTACTAGTTATATATTCAGAGGTCTATTAATAGCCTGCAAAAGTTGGTCAAGTCAATTCCTGCAAATCAAAACTTGGGTGTGTGCTCCACTACATCCCTCTTCAGGGCTCTGATCTAAATTGGCCTCTTGGGATCCAAACAGAACAAGACGTGGCTGCTTTGTGAGATTTAAATGGTAGCTTTTAAGCGGTTGCTGTAGTTAAACTTTGAGCAGCTGCACTGGTACGTGGACATGCAGGTAGAGTTGGATATGGGTCTGTATTTCTGGATCACATCAATCCACAAAACAGAGGACTTGCACATAAAACATTAGCAGCTGTATGTTGTAGAGCCAGGGCAGTGCCTGGAATCAATTTACACAGTTATTCACACAAGCCCATCGCTGCTTTCTTTCAGTAATAAGAACATGGACTGGGTAGATGGGGGTGAAGCAAGTACAGGCAGGAAAACTACTGTTCTAAACAATTTCACAGCCCATAAGGAGTTGATGGATGGGTAAAAGAAAATCCGCCTGGGTGACCTTATCTACGAATATGAAACCATTTTTGTCCAAAGCAGAACAGAGGAGAAAGCAGCCGACAGCCTGACCAGAGGGGAGAGAAATGTTCTTTCTACAATTGAGGCTCGAGAGCTGAGGTTTCCTTAAGTAAACTGTGGCCTTTGGCTGCCGGCCAAATCATCCACGGTGGCAGCTCTCAACCAGTTCCGTCTGTGTGGAAACTCCAGCCTACACAGGAAAGTGAAGGCTTTTTCTCTGCCAAGGCTTGTGTACCTCACATTTGAAAAACATTGCTTTCAATAGAATTAAAACAAGAACGGCCAAATGGGTGTGTGTACTTGCAATGCTTATAGTTGTTGCTAGATTCTTTTTTTTTTTTTTTTTTTTAAGTAATCCGAGAGCACATGCTACTTTCGTCATTTCAGTGATAACTAAACTAAACAAAAATGTCCTTTTCTCTTTTGAGCTCACATAAGGATGTGAGCTCAAAAGAGAAATATTTCATCGCTGTGTGTAGTATGAATATTTTTACAGCAGCATTTTCCTTCTTATTATAGAGTATAAAGATGCAATCATTGATATTTTGGCCACTTGGGGGCAGCATAACAAGCTTAAAACCCAACAACACATTTTCACCATTTAAAAAAGGTTCTCAATCTTAAATTCAGAGCAGTTTAGATTGAGCGATGCCCCTACACATGGCAACGACTGATCTGGCAGCTAGCAGATACGACAGCGCTGGTGTCATCAGTGGTACCCGCCGTACGAGTGCAGTGGGGCTGCCATTAGCTAGTGCAGCTTTAAGTTTTTTGCATGTAGTGCTATTCTATCCGTCGATTAAGCCAGTCTCTCAATCATCACTGCTCATGCTAAGAACACAGTTCTTACTACAAACAACAACAAGGAATCCTCTCCTGTACAACTAGCGCTTAGCAGCAGAATGTGAAAATACTTCACAGGCTTCGCTCTCATGCCATACTCAGACCAACAGAAGTATCTTATGCTATTTTCTCAACAATAGCTTTACTTCCTTCTCACAGGGACCTACATGGTTCATGGTTTCTTCAGCCAATATTTCAGGTTCAGCAGCAGAGAACTTCCACATTTTATTTTGTGCTCCATTGCAGTGCGACATAATCAAGATGCAGCTTTAACAATCTCACATCAGGTCTTAATTAGCGGGAGTGCATTCAAATGAAATTCACCGCACCTTTGCTCATTTACATCCTCACCTCATAAATACCGCTCGAAATTAAAAAGATTCAGAGACACAAAATGTTGTGGCCTTAACAGTCATTTGTGGTACTTAATGGGAAGTCTAATGACTATTTTATGAAGTGAAGTTCACAACTCAGTTATATCAGTGATCCATAGCAGCAAAACAGTTATACAAAAGTCTCCCACATTACCACTTTAAATCCATGCTGTGTAACCTTTGCTAAACAGCAGCCACTGTGGCCACAAGGTAATGACATTGTGAATTTCCCTTCATTTTCCAACATCGTCCTAGTCAGATGCTTTAAAGACATCATTAATATATATATTAATATATATATATATATATATATATATATATATATATATATATATATATATATATATATATATATATTAATATATATATTAATATATATAATATAATATATATATTAAAGTAAAACACATTATTGCAGACGTAATGTAATCGGAGTGCAATCAGACCAGATCAGCCAGACCATCTGAATGTGATCCCAGCCAGGTGTGCATTAAATCTGTACAGTGTCTCTACAACGGGTGAGGCGAGGGTCACGTGACTGATTGCAGATTGCAGTTCGATAGTGACAGTAACATTAGCCTAGTTAGCAAGGCACACACGCACATGCAAGTCAGCTGTAGATGAAAGGTAATGCCACTACACCTAAGCTTGTGTAATTCTTGCTCTAGGTTCACTCCCTGGGACACACACTCTCTACACAGTCATATTTTCTACTTTTATGATCAACAACAACACCCACCAGACGTGCTCTTGCTGGTATTAACTTATTTTAGCCTCAACTAGTTCTGTCATTTTTTACAGAGCAGGTCACTCAGACACAAATTGTAGTCAATGAGAATGCCATCCTACTCCTCATTATCATCAAAACTGCCACTCTTTCGCAGCCTGCTCATACTCCTGTTGCTTGTTACAGTGTTATTCTGCTCCTCATCATGTCATCATCACTGGCAAACACTGAAGGTGATAAGGAAACACAGTAGTCAGCCACAGACAGCTCTGAGGCATCGTCATTTCATCAGCCCAAGCACATCCCCACATTCTGCAGTCACAAACACAGAATGTGCTTACTAGCACATGGTTGGCACTAGGCAGGTAAGTGTTGGTCAAAAAATATGATATGCCAGTATTTCTCCAAATATATATAATTCCTGGCATTATGGGAAAGGCTTGGAAACATAATTTACACAATTATGCAAGACATCTATATATGAAATGTGAAGAAAGAACGGTTTCCGTATGGATTGCACTGGGAGATTGTGGACTCTTGACCTTGGTACTTCTAAACATTCTGGCTACAGCCCTGATGTACCAAGATCTGTACAGAAAACACAGTTGATAAGCATCATCCCTGCAGATATTGAGGAGAAAAGGTCCACTAACCTGTTGAAGGAGACTGGAGAGCACAGTGCACTCGTTTCCTCTGGAGCCGAACAGCAGCGCGGAACTACCGCTGAACAGTACGCACCATTCATAGGCTAGAGGAGAAGGAAACCTGCAGTCGGCTGCTTTAAATTGGCGGTGAATAGCGAACTGAACATGCTCTATTCCGAGAACAGTAGCCTATATAGTTTGATTGTTTAGGATCAGAACCTCTTACACTCAAGTTAATTTTAGAAGGTCCATCAGCCTATACGTGCGGCTTATATCTGCAATTAAAATCAGCATCAAGAGATAGCGCGACAACTGAACACCAGTGCTGCCTGAATGTATCCATGTGGAGACTGCGCTCCTCAACACTTCATACCCAGCAGCTGTACTTTGTTATTTACAGTATGTATTGCATTTCAGTTCCAGCTGCAAGGACAGTACAACCACGGTGAGATGAACGGTTTGTTTATGACAGAATTCAAGAACCGTGTGCTGGAAACTGATCAGTTCTATCAGCGCGCACTGACCGGGAGTCCACTTACCTTTGCCCCCAAGTCGTGTCAAGACATGCAGCGTGTGTTCAATAGTCCACACGCTGAGATGTAGACTACAGACCGCGACCCTCTTCAGTCCGTTGTGGCTGCATGCAGAGAACGAAGTGAGCTTCCTTCCCCAGTAGCACGCGTTACTCGCACACAAACCTTATTTGCCGAAGAACCAACTCTGTATGTGGCATAATGTAATCACACACAACATACCCCATGCCCCTGGAAAGGTGTTAAAGAGTCCACGGAGACCTACAGCATGTAATCCGTCTCTAGTCCCGGAGCCTGTGAGCCGCGCAGCTCAGAGGAGTGCAGTGATGGAGCGGAGAGCTGAGAATGTGTCGGCCAGTGTCAGAGCGCAGAGATACAGACATTCCAGTTCCGAGGCGCACGTGGCAGCACCGCCTCTCGTTACTCCAGCTGAAGGAAATACACGCCCACTGGTTGTGCGTGTGCGTGCGCGCGCGTGTGTGTGTGTGTGTGTGTGTGTGTGTGTGTGTGTGTGTGTGTGTGTGTGTGTGTGCGCGTGTGAGAGAGGGGTGTTTTGGAGGGGTAGGCTATTCCTACTTCATTAAATCCTTGAAAATCTTGGATTTTAAAAATAACAAGGTAAAATAAAAAAAATAATAAATAAATAATAAAAGAAAGAAAGAAAGTTTTTTATCGACTGTGACTGACATGTACTCTTCTCAGTCAGCTGTTCAAGTATTGTCTGTAACTCTTGTCTCCTCAGATCTACTGTTTGCTAAGGGTGTTTCAAAGTAATTTTTTCCACACTGCCAGGGATATAATTACGGTTGGGAAATAGTAATTTATTTTTTGTTGGCAGAAAATTAGTCAAGTTCTTTTTCAACCATCTTCTGCAATTAACCAATAGAATATCCACAAGTCCACCAAATTACAGGACAACATGTATTGTTGAGGACAACACAGTTTTCTGTTCTGACACCTGTAGCATATCAGCAGGACAATTCCATATGTCAGTGCCTTCTTAATCCATTACAAATCGTTTATTATATTGTTTTATAAAATGTAAATCTTGCAATCTTTCTTTCTAATCTTACAAGACAAAAATGATTATTTCATAATGTCATGACAGTAATGTTGTCACCCACTTCTCCCCTTTCAGCCAATAACATACCCTCTGCCTCTCTTAAACTCGCTCAACAAATGCTACCAAATTTAGCCAGTTAGCTCCTGAAATAACAATGGCATATTCTGAATCAACCATCTCGAAGTCTCACCAGACCTTTGGTTAACAAAAATCTGTGGGCGGGCCCAAAGTAAACATAAGAGTGAGTGAGTGTTTTGATACAATCATAAGCTCAGTACGGTATACAATCATAAGCACATTCTCCCTATCTATATGCAGCATATGCACTAGCACCTTATTTACATGCACAGTTACATGTCTTTATAGTGTTGAAATGTGTAACATTAACTCAAAACTGTTCAATGTCTAAGATCTGCCAGAATGTAAACTTAAAACTTAAAAACAATGGACTAACATTATGAACAGAGTGTGAAGAGGTAACAGTGATGACGTTATGTGAAAGACATCTATGTGTTGTGTTGCAGAGCTCTCTACTGAAGTTAGCATGCTAATAGCTAGCTGCGCTCCGTCCAGTCTGTAATACCACTTGTTCCTCTAGAGGTGATAGTGAGTCACTGTAGCTGCAGTCTGCCTCAGAGAAAGAAGAAGTACAGATGACAGACTCAGCAGACTCAGGGTCAACATCACATCCATGATCTCTGCACGTTTTGATAGTTTGTTTTGATTAAATCCAAAGTGGCAGAAACGAGAAAAGACGGGAGGCAGCTTCGCCGGCAGTACGCCGGCTGGGAGATGAATAGATCGTCTTTTAGCAGTCAACAGATAGCTCTGATTTAGCCGACTCCCCGCCAGATCGTCAAATGTTCTGTTGCTCTCGTTGCAATGTAACACGGAGCGTACAGCCCCCAGTGACACAGTAACACACATAGCTGAGCTCCAATACACAACATAAAGAATACATACTTTAGTACTTTATAACTTAAAACACAATATATATATATATATATATATATATATATGACAAACTACTACAGCTATAATACAAACAGACATAAGAACTCTGAGGGCTGTGCAGAAGCAAACCATTTCCTCCAAAGAAAGCTGTGGAGGGAGCTGCATCTGTGTAAAGCTGGATATCCTGTTGCCATTGACGCATTTCTGTTGCATGCATCCTCCAGAAGGACTCTATTGCCGAGAAAGGGACTGGCTGCAGCTTTAGTTAAATGATGGGACAGGAAAGATTTGCTTGTGGGATTATGCAAATACATAACTAAGTTGTCAGGAAGTACTTATATGCCTTAATAGGTGTGCCAATGTGCCGTGCTAGTCAGTCTGCAGTTGTGGTGGGATTGTGGGAGCAGGTAGCCCATGAGCACCTCTACGGAAAGAGCTGGCGTGCAAGGTGGCAGTTAGAAAGAGCACGGCCCAGGTTGCTGAAATTATTGGTATGCCTATAGATGATGGGAAGTGACTGTGGACTGACTGTGCGTACTGTAATGACGGAGCTGGCTGAGAATCGCTGACTTGATCAGACTTCGGTTTGGGCCCTTGAGTTGCTGGACGAGGCTATTGAGCTACAGTGTTGGCTAAGAGAGAAAAGGGATCTGTGTTACTGTACCTAAGGTAACTAATCAACTTCATTTAATATTGAAAACCATGCATATTCCACACAGATCAGAATGTTTGTAATTAAAAAACATAAGATTTTATTTATTCAATCCCTTTTCTTCTCTGTTGATTTACTCTACACCAGTAAGCAGGTATGATTTAAGAATAAACATTCAATTTGTTACAAACAAAGCAGGAGAAAATCACTCAATGGCATGAAATGTTAACCATGTATAAAATGTATGATGTGATAAAACATACTTGATATTTTATTTTTAAAACGTGATTTGGGGCATCTGACATTAGTTTGCATAATTGGTCAATGACAAATAAATACAAAATTGTTCTAGGACATTTTAAACTGTAAAAGGACAGTGAGACTACTCGGCAGGACACAAACTCCCAGCTAAGCACACACACATGTATATAAAGCATTTGGGGACGGAGTCCTCAAGGGTCAGTGAGCATGATGCTGAATCTCTGGTAGCTGAGAGATATTAACTGTTGGATATCATTTCACTGTCAAGACTCAAACCTTTTGATCAATCCTAAACCTAAACTAAACTATAACTCTTTTGAAAGCCTTGTTCTTACGCTCTAAAACCCAACATGGAAAACAATAAAGCCAGTTGTATTTGTTACCGTGTACCACACTCCTGATCCATATTCTGAATTTCTATCTGAATTCTCAAAATCTTTATCAAGTTTAGTCCTTAAAACAGATAAAGTAATTATTGTAGGTGACTTTAATATTCATGTGGATGTGGATAGTGACAGCCTTAATTAATAATGCATTTATCTCAATATTAGATTCAATTGGGTTCAGTCAGAATATACATGAACCAACTCACTGTTTAAACCACACTCTGGACCTTGTTCTGGCATATGGTGTTGAAATTGAAAGTTTATCAGTGTGTCCACATAATCCTCTTCTGTCAGACCATTTTTTAATAACTTTTGAAGTCCTGTTACTGGACTACAAGCCAGTAGGCAAAATATCCTACGCTCGATGTCTATCTGATAGTGCTGTGACTAAACTCAAGGAAATTATTCCATCAGCACTTAATTCAATACCAGGACTAATATAACGGAGGACTCCAATGCTAACTTTAGTCCCTCACAAATTAATCATCTTGTTGATAGCGCTGCAGCCTCATTGCGAATAACGCTCGACTCTGTCGCTCCTCTAAGAAAGAAGATAATAAAACAGAAAAAGAAAGCTCCATGGCTTAATTTAAAATCCGCAAACTAAAACAAAAGTCGAGAAATCTTGAAAGTAAATGGCGTTCCACTAAATTGGAAGAATCTCGTTTAGTCTGGTTAGATCATCTTAAAACATATAAGAAGGCTCTCCGTAATGCCAGAGCAGCTTATTAGTCTTTATTAATAGAAGAAAATAAGAACAACCCCAGGTTTCTTTTCAGCACTGTAGCCAGGTTGACAGAGAGTCACAGCTCTACAAAGCCTTCTATTCTTATATCTCTCAGTAGTGACGACTTCATGAGCTTCTTTAACAATAAAATGATACTTATTAGAGACAAAATTAATCTCTTCCTGTCCTCAATTGGTAATGACTTGACCTCCGGAATTTCAAAAACAGCTGTAACTCCTGAAATATATCTAGACCGTTTTACTCCAATCAAACTTAACCAACTAACTTCAACAATCTCATCGTTTAGAAAAAAAATGTCACTTTTTGGGCTTATGAGCTACTTTTGAAATGACCAGGTCCAAGTGAACTATCTGTATTAAAAAAAAAATGCTGCCAGGGGGGGGTTGCTGGTGCGTAGTTCACTCCACTCCTCTCCTTTCCTCCGCTCTGTCTCTGTGTGCGGGAGAGAAACAGTGGTGAATGCGCAAGGCAAGAAAAAAACAATAAACTTGAATTTCTGGGGGCGTGGGGTTCCGTTGGGGGAATATATATGTATTTTCTTTTTAACGATGCGCGATCTACACTACGATCGACTTTTTGGGCACCCCTGGTCTAAGATATTAACCTATCTTTTAGACCCGATTCCAACTAAACTGTTTAGAGAAGTTTTACCCTTAATTAACACCTCGTTATTAAATATGATCAACCTGTCTCTATTATCTGGCTACTACCACAATCCTTTAATTTAATAAAACCACTTCTTGAAAAGCCTAGTCTTGATCCAGAGGTTTTAGCCAACTATAGGCCGATATTTAACCTTAGCATTCTCGCTAAGATCCTTGAGAAAGCAGTTGAAAAACAGTTGTGTGATTTTTTACATAATAATAGTTTATTTGAGGTTTTTCAATCTGGATTTAGAGTTCATCATAGCACAGAGACGGCACTGGTGAAAGTTACCAATGACCTTCTCTTGGCATCAGACAAAGGACTTGTCTCTGTTCTTGTCTTGTTAGACCTCAGTGCTGCTTTCGACACTGTTGATCATGACATTCTACTGCAGAGACTGGAACATTGTGTTGGCATAAAAGAAACCGTACTGAGCTGGTTCAAGTCCTATTTATCCGAGCGATCTCAATTTGTATGTGTTAACGATAAATCCTCCATGACAGCCAAAATCAGTCTTGGAGTTCCGCAGGGTTCTGTACTTGGACCGATTCTCTTCTCCTTATATATGCTTCCTTTGGGCAATATTATAAGGAACCACTCTATAAGCTTTCATTGTTATACGGATGATACCCAATGATATCTATCAATTAAACCAGATGAAACCAATCAATTAGCTAAACTTCAAGCATGCCTTAAGGACATAAAAACTTGGATGTCTAGTAACTTTTTGATGTTAAACACAGACAAAACTGAAGTTATTATACTTGGCCATAAACGCCTCCGAAACGCATTTTCTAATGACTTTGGCTTTGGATGGCATTAATTTGGCCTCCAGCACCACCGTAAGGAATCTTGACGTTATCTTGGATCAGTCTTTTAACTCCCACATAAAACAAATCTCAAGGACTGCCTTCTTTCATCTACGTAACATTGCAAAAATAAGACACATCCTGTCTCAAAATTATGCAGAAAAACTAGTCCATGCATTTGTTACTTCAAGGCTGGATTACTGCAACTCATTGTTTTCAGGCTGTCCCAAAAAGTCGCTTAAGACTCTTCAGTTGATCCAACATGCAGCGGCACGTGTATTGACAAGAACTAGGAAACGGGATCATATAACTCCTGTATTAGCTGCTCTGCAGTGGCTCCCGATAAAATACAGAATAGAATTCAAAATCATTCTCCTGACTTACAAAGCAATTAATGGTCAGGCTCCAGCATATCTTAACGATCTCATAGTACCTTATAACCAACTAGAGCATTGTGCTCCCAGAATGCAGGGCTACTTGTAGTTCCTATAATCTCTAAGAGCACAATGGGAGCCAGAGCCTTCAGGTATCAAGCTCCTCTCCAGTGGAACCAGCTTCCAGTTTGTGTTCGGGAGGCAGACACCCCCTCCACATTTAAGAGCAGGCTAAAGACTTTCCTTTTTGATAAAGCTTATAGTTAGGGCTGGCTCAGGTTTGCCTTGGATCAGCCCCTAGTTATGCTGCTATAGGCTTAGACTGCCGGGGGACACCTCCTTGTTCTCCTCCTTCTCTTCCTCTCTCTTCTACTCAATCTCTATATGTATGCATTTATGTAAATGTAGGTTACTAACTCAGGGCAACATCCCCGGAGTTTCTGTGTCTCTCATGTGGTAGGTTGCCACTGATAAAGTTTATGTCAGGATCATGAATCGTGGCTGCGCCTGCTGCCCTGGTCCTGCCGGACACCAGGAAGCCTTTTTGACATTATTCTGGATTCATCCATACTTTCTCTTTTTGATCAACATCATTTCTGTCAAATGTTGTATTTTTACTATGTTGTTTATCCTGTACACACGACATCTATTGCACGTCTGTCCTTCCTGGGAGAGGGATCCCTCCTCAGTTGCTCTCCCAGAGGTTTCTTCCATTTTTCCCCTTTTAATTATGGGGTTTCTTTTAGGAAGTTATTCCTTGTGTGATGCGAGGGTCTAAGGACAGAGGGTGTCATATCCTGTACAGTCTGTAAAGCACACTGAGACAAATGTGTAATGTGTGATATTGGGCTATATAGATACATTTATTTGATTTGAAATTAAATATTGTAGTTCACTATAAGAACTTTTTATTAAGAAGACCATTATGGCGATTGTTGACTGTAGTTAGAGTGCATCCTTCCAGTTATGCAGGACTGCACTTTTAATAAAAACCTGAGCATAACCTTTGGACGTTGATTTTATGTTTTGTTCTTTAAAAGAACTTACGATCATCAGCTTTGATTGGTTTCATATCCTGATATGCAACACAATGCCCTGCATTGTGAACTGGCTTTGACTGCTCACTGCAACTTGAAGGACTTTACTTCAGTGTCAGTGCAGAGCGTGGAACGCGATGGCCAACTGGCATTTTCATTTTCCCAGTGGGAGGAACTGTGGAGGTTGTGCCATGGCAGTCCAGCGGCACACTGCAATGTTGTTACCAAGAATTACTGTGCCTTGCTTGGTCCCTTAATATTTTGGCCACATTCTTGAAAGCACAGAAATCACTTTATTCCTGTTATATGCGATAATGCGATAGAAATCGTTCAGGTTACATTTTTATAATTACTATTTTTTTTAAAGTTAGGATACTTCTGTCTTAATTGCTAGAGCAAAAACCACTTGGTTAACGTTAGGGAACATCTGCGGCCATAGTTAAAAGACAACGTTCACTGTCGGTAGGAAATGGGAAATGAACAGTGGTTTGCCAAGTTAAAGTCAGACATTTTAAGAACCATCCATCCACCCCGACTTTCACTTTTACTTCAGGCAGAAAAGAGTCACAAGTCCTCCGGACACTATATGGGGCTGTCACATGAATGTTTTGATATTTGCTGTATCTTTAGATTACATCTCTAGAGTGTATAATGTATCAAATTATCATAACCCCCACCCCACAAACTCTAAAAAGTAGAGTACAGTCACAAGGTATCTGGTACCACATCTAACTGTTCTGGAAATGTGTATTCATTATGTTTGTAAAAAATTGAAATGCTGTTTGCAGCTTCCTCCATCTCAACCTTCTCTTTAAGTGTTACATTTTAATGGTTTTGTTGTGATTTAATGGAATGTGTCATGTTTCTAGATTGTCAATCCCCCTGAGACAAATTTGTCAAATTAAAAAAGAAAATCAACCTTGACACTTTTTCATCTTCAATATTCTCATTCTCATCTGGGTCATAAGACAAAAACAGATCAAGTGCCTCATTCAGTTTAAGAGGTCTATATTAGTTCCCATGGGTGGAGGAGTGAATTTGCGAGACAGAATAAACTGTTGTGACTGTGACTTTAACTGGATATGAGAATCTTTCATGTTGTCAGTCAAAATATTTTGCTCAGAATATTTGGTTTTCGCAAAAGGAAGGAGAGGTCAAAGAGATGCTGTGGATGGGGTGTGTTTGTCTGTGTGTGCAAATGAAAGTGAGTGTGTGTTTGTGTTATTCTTTGCTCTTAATTACAAACCTACACATTCATGTTCTTTAACCCTCCTGTTATATTCGTTTTTCTGTAACAGCAACAATATTTGTGGGTCAATTTGACCCAGTACATGTTTATTTATCCAAAACATTGTCAGAAACCCCAAAATCCAGATGTTTTGTCTGTACATTATTTGTATCGCTTATTACTATCAATTCAATCAATATTTAATGCAATTGTGTGATTCACCTCTCACAGATCATGGTTTCATTTGGATCATTCACTCGTTTTTCACATAAAATAGATATTCAAACGTTTTTTTCTGTACATTGGAAAAACCTAGATATTAAATACATTAGTTTATGAGGGTGGCACAGGATTATATTTTTGAACTTTTTTTTTTCCATCAGGTGATGTTGATAAATAGAGATGAGACACCTCTTCTGTTCAGGGTCAAATTGACCCGTTCACTTAAAATCAAGCCAAATGAGTCATAAGGATTTTTATTGAAAGTAAACTTTTAGTGCCAAGTCGAGCACAACCCTCATGCCCTGATTCCTCTCTGGGGCTTCTCCAACCGGCTTTCCAGTGTAAACCTGCAGGTTAAGTGCATAGCTGGAGTTTGCATTACATGATGCCAATATTTTTATGAAATATTTTACCAGTTTGGAAGGCATGTATTGTATCTTAAATGGGCCACCAGCCTTTCATCTACCGTGACATTAGGTCCTGGGTTATAGAGTAGTGGAAGCCGCTCTACCCACTTGTCCCACACTGTCCTAATAGCTGCCAGCGTGTCTCTCTCACGTTTGCCAGCTCTTGTCTCAAGATTATCAAATCGGATTACTCTGGAGAAAATTAGTCTGGGTCTCCAGAGACATTGTGGCTCGAAATATGTTCCTGCCTGTGTCTGCATCCCACAGGATGGCTGTCGATTCATCCTTGGACTTGCCCCAGCCATAATGAGGAGACCCAAATACGCATGTAAATGCTTTTCGTCCGACTCCTTCCACTCCTCCCCAGACACACGTCTCCCTTCCAGATTAGTCATTTCTAGAATGATTTTCTTTACTGAATTGGGAAGTACCAGCTCAAAAGCAGACTTTATGTCTGGTGGTGATGGCCTAGTGGTACAGCTTCAAAACAGAACACCAGAAGGCTGTGAGTTCAACACCAGGGCTGCCACCATTGTACCCCTGAGCAAGTTAACCCTGAGTTGCTCTAGGGAGACTGTCCCTGTAATTAGTTCACTGTAAGTCGCTCTGGATAAGACATGACCTGTAATGTAATGTAATATAATCACTGCCATCCTGGTGGGCCCTGGCACTACCTTCATGTCACATATGTTTGCTGCTGACGGTGTGGCATGGCGTCCATTGGGGGATAAGGACCACTGTAAAAGAATATTGACATTAATGTCTCATTTGGAGACATAGCAGTTTCTTCATCTGATGGTTCATAATAATAAGCTTTATTTGTATAGCACCTTTCATACAAGAATTGCAGCCCAAAGTGCTTCACAGCAAAAACATAACAATTAGTACAAGATTAGACAGAATAAGAGCATTTACAGTACACTAATCACAGTGTTGATGTAAATGAGTCTGAAGTACCATTATAAAAATAGTATAAAATAGCAGAATTAAAATAGTATAAAAATAGCAGAATTAAAATAGTATAAAAATAGCAGAATTAAAATAGTATAAAATAACATTGGAAATCATGCCTAGTTTCCCTATCTGTTCCGTACTTAACAACCCTACTGCCAGGAAATCACATTCATCACACCATTCTTGTAAATGGTTTAAACTATCAGAGCCATACTTTGAAAGCATGAGATCAACAATGGGCCCCTGTGGCCTTTCAACTGGTTTACTCCCTTCGGTTAAAGCCAGTTTTTCTCCAATACACATTTATCAGAGAAACTTCCTCTTTTTCCATTGGTAAAACAGTCTACTTGATCTCAGGTTTTTCAAAAATACACACTCTGAAATGTATCTCAGTTACCTTTACACATTCAATGTTAAACCAGGTATAGTAAAAAATGTATGAAATCATTTAAATTAGTTTAAAGTGGCATAGAGTAGCAGCATTAAAGAAATAATAATAATAATAATTCACCATTAAAAGGCTAAGATAAAAATATATAAAATATCACCATTAAAAGGCTAAAGTAAAGAGATATGTTTTTAGCTTACTTATGAAGATATTGAGCGAGCTTGCCTCCCTAATGTCTGCAGGTAAAGTGTTCCATAGCTTTGGTGCATAATTGCTAAAGGCTGCATCCCCAATTTTCTTTTGGATGTTTCTGGGAACATTTAATAAACCAGTAGTGGATGATCGTAATGTTCTTGGGGGCACATAGTTTATTAGAGAGTTGGCAGTGTAACTTGGTGCGGTTCCGTTTAGGGCTTTGTATACAAGAAGGAGGACCTTAAAGTCAATTCTAAAAGTTACTGGAAGCCACTGTAGAGCGGCTAACACTGGACTGATGTGGTCTCTCCTCTTGGTTCTAGTCAGCAGCCTCGCTGCAGCGTTCTTTTTGGGAGGCCGGTAAAGAGTGCATTACAGTAATCGAGTCGGCTTGAGATAAAAACATGGATTAGTTTTTCAGCATCCTTTTTGATTTATAAATTGTCAGATTTTAGCTATATTTCTAAGGTGGAAGAATTCAGTTTTTGTCACCTTGCTTATGTGGGATTTAAAGCTTAGATCTGAGTCTATGATAACACCAAGACTTGTAACTTCAGGTTTAATCAAAGGAGTAAGTTTCCCCATGTTATTCAGCATCGTTTCTCTTTTTGTTATAGGACCTACCAGTGGGTTTTCAGTTTTGTTCTCATTTAATTTTAAGAAATTACAGGACTGTCTCAGAAAATTAGAATATTGTGATAAAGTTCTTTATTTTCTGTAATGCAATTAAAAAAACAAAAATGTCATGCATTCTGGATTCATTACAAATCAACTGAAATATTGCAAGCCTTTTATTATTTTAATATTGCTGATTATGGCTTACAGCTTAAGAAAACTCAAATATCCTATCTCAAAAAATTAGAATAGTTCCTCAGACCAAGTAAAAAAAAAGATTTATAACAGCAAAACAAAATCAAACATTTGAAAATGTCCATTAATGCACTCAGTACTTGGTTGGGAATCCTTTTGCACGGATTACTGCATCAATGCGGCGTGGCATGGAGGCAATCAGCCTGTGGCATTGCTGAGGTGTTATGGATGCCCAGGATGCTTCAATAGCGGCCTTTAGCTCATTAGCATTGTTGGGTCTGGTGTCTTTCAGCTTCTTCTTCACAATACCCCACATATTCTCTATGGGGTTCAGGTCAGGGGAATTGGCAGGCCAATCGAGGACAGTAATGCCATGGTCAGTACACCAGTTACTGGTGGTTTTGGCACTGTGGGCAGGTGCCAGATCATGCTGGAAAATGAATTCCTCATCTCCATAGAGCTTTTCAGCAGACGGAAGCATGTAGTGCTCTAAAATCTCTTGGTACACAGCTGCATTTACTCTGGGCTTGATTAAACACTAGTGGACCAACACCTAGCAGCTGACATGGCTCCCCAAACCATCGCTGACTGTGGGAACTTCACACTGGATTTCAAGCAACTTGGATTTTGCTCCTCTCCAGCCTTTCTCCAGACTCTGGCGCCTTGACTTCCAAATGAAATACAAAACTTGCTTTCCTCTGAAAAGAGGACTTTGGACCACTCTGCAACTGTCCAGTGCTTCTTTTCCATAGCCCAAGTCAGACGCTTCTTCCGTTGTCTTGAGTTCAGAAGTGGCTTGACCATGGGAATATGGCTATTGTAGCCCATTTCCCGGACACGTCTGTGAACAGTGGCTTTTGATACCTGTACTCCAGCTTCAGTCCACTGTCTTTGAAGCTCCCCCAAATTCTGGATGCGACTCTTCTTCACAATGCTGTTAAGGCTGCGGTCATCTCTCTTGGTTGTGCAGCGTTTCCTGCCACATTTCCCCCTTCCAACAGACTTTTTGTGGATGTGCTTTGAAACTGCACTCTGTGAACAGCTTGCTCTTTGAGACATTTCTTTTTGTGTCTTACCCTCCTGATGGAGGGTGTCAATGATGGTCCTCTGGACAGCAGTCAGATCAGCAGTCTTCCCCATACTTGTGATTTAGTTTACTGAACCAAGCTGAGTGTTTTTCAAGGCTCAGGAAACCCTTGCAGGTGTTTCGAGTTAATTCAAGTGATTCGTTGAACACCCTACTAGTATACTTTTTCATGATATTCTAATATTTAGAGATAGGATATTTGAGTTTTCTTAAGCTGTATGCCATAATCAGCAATATTAAAATAATAAAAGGCTTGCAATATTTCAGTTGATTTGTAATGAATCCAGAATGCATGACATTTGTTTTTTTAATTGCATTACAGAAAATAAAGAACTTTATCACAATATTCTAATTTTCTGAGACAGTCCTGTATTGCTCATCCATTTATTTATTGCTGATAGACGCAAGAACAATAAGAGTGTTATCTTTTGAATGAGACCAAAAACATGCATATACTGCAAATGGAGAGCAGCTTTTAATTTACTTTGGGTGTGTCGTTTTTAGGCACTTTCGGGTAAATTCACGTACATGATAACAGGTTAATGATCGGATACTAGCCCCAAATTCTAATGCCATGAAGGTTACACATACTGTGCGTAGCCAATGTCATGAAATTATTTTTGCTTTTCTGCTTTAGGGGCCATGCTTCTCTTTTACAACAACTTCACTGCTTTGCCCACGATACACCTCTAGGAAGGGCGCCAGTGCTCGCAGTGGTGTGAAAATGGCCACGGCAGGGATTGGTTGGTAGAAGAGGGTATAAGAGTAATGTGTGGATGAGTGGCAGAGGGAGAGAGTGAGGAAGCAGACTATTGGCAATTAAGCAGAGAAAAAAGAAAAATAAATATGGCATGACTGCCTCCATTAATCATTCACCTGCTATACTCTTTGGATAAATACAGCAAAAAACAAGCCATATAGCCTGCACTGTTTTATTGTAATGTTTATAGATGTTTGATATAGATATAGAGTTTGGTCCTACTTTTTTGAGACTGTCTTTGGTCTCGAAGAAGGGAGAGAATTTTGATAGATACTAGGAGGAGATTCACCATTTAGTGGGTTATCTACAGATCTATGAGTATACCAGTATGAACACTTTATGAGTGGAAAATAGAAACAAAAATAACAATACAAAAATATGACAGCAGCAGACTCAAGCTCACAGTGTGCGTGCACACACACCAACTCACAGCCAGCCAGCTATTAAAACCTCCTGAAGCACTTTGTGACTGACCATAAAGTGTGTGCTGGTGGAGACCCTGCAGCCCTCTGATTTTGCTGTGTTTGACTGTATCCTCTGTCCATCTCTCTCCGCTGCTATGTGCTGGTACAGGCCACACAGCAGGGGGAAACGTGCGCTTTGGTTGCAATCATTCAAAATCCAGGCACCTTCCTGCAGGGTTGTTAGTGGACAAAAGCAGTGTTTCCATGAGCACCTCTGCCTCGTGTCGTAAAGACTTACCTATAGATACATTATCTAGATAACCATATCAAAAATGTACAACTAAAACCAAAACTACCAACATACCAGGTAAGAGATTTCTTTATTTTGTGCATGTCAAAATTATGGTGAAGCGACTCTCTAAAAATAAGCCTAGTAGACATGAAAGTCATAATACAGGTCTTTAATCTTTCTAACACAGAAACAATGAGGTCAGACACACACACTTCCATGCATCCTTTATTCCATTATAAGCATTAAAACATCCATTGTGCTGCCTTCTTGCAACTACAACATGTGACATTCTGTTTCACGGCATGTTTAAGGCTTATTTAATCTGTTTTACACATTACCAAAATCTGATTCTACTAGCCTCATCTGCCTTTCAATTGCATATTGTGATTCCAGTGTTAAAAGCAACGAGACTAGACTGCCCTTTGGAATGGCTAATATGTATAGAGAAGATATTTAAGTATACCATTACAGAGGATTATACAAACCAGCTTCAGACAGTGTAAATCAACATTAAGACTGGAAAAACCTCGTAAAAATGTCAGTATCAAAACAATAATCAGGACTAAAGCAGGGTCTTCATTTCCTTTTAGAAGGAGCTAGAGGAAATATACAAGAGGTGATCAAGGGCTTGTTGATCAAAAATTGTCCCAACATTAGTTATAATCAGAAAACACAAATACTCAACTGACAAACCATTTCACAGCAATACACGGATCAGTCGCACGATCCCTCAAACACAATCCTTCTCTAAAAACATGTTGGCCATTTACTTGAACATCGTTTTGTTTTATGTGGGGTTTTTTTTGTGGTTCTTTCAGATGTCTTTGGAATTTGAGTTGGGATAAGAAAAAAAAAAATATATCACAGGACTCAGCAGACAATGGTGGTGGTAAAATAG
>NC_041357.1:120000-167500 GCF_900634415.1 Cottoperca gobio | reverse complement strand
TTGGATTTTTTCTTTTTGATATTCTGTCTCTCACTGTTAAAATACACCTACCATTAAAATTATAGACTGTTCATTTCTTGTAAGTGGGCAAACTTACAAAATCGGCAAGGGATCAAATAATTATTTCCTTCACTGTATATATACACACATGTACATGTTAAACAACCACTCTTCTGAGTGTTATTTCAGCATTTTACATCCCGTTACAAACACTTTGGATATACATATGTAGATAGAAATGGGTAGTAGCTAAATCTGTATGCATGTATGTATGTTGCCGTCTGTGAGACTCACCTGGGGAAGGCATCAAAGCAGTAGGTCTTCCGTGTATCAGGGAAGGCCACCCGTAGCCCGGACATGAGTGGTGAGTGTAGGATGACAGCAGCACATTCATAGCGAGCGGCCAGGTCAATGGTGGGCACAGTGCCGATACTCTGACCATACAGGATGATGTTTTCAGGTGTTACACCATACCTGTACAACAACAGCACACAGACAAGCCACATTCATTTATTAAGTGATTTTACATAGAACAAGAAAAAAAACACACTTTAAAAGACAAGAAGTATTAAAGACAAGATCAAAAAGTACATTTAACATTGAGAAGACTAAGTATATGTTAAAAGAGACGCCCTTTTTTTTTTAGGTTCACGCTTGTATTTGTATTGCTGACTCGCATTGAAGTCAAGAGGCTTGCAGGAAACAACGTTGATTGTTCGCCGCTTCGCCTGCTAGCTCAACAACTACACAACTCCAACATGCATCTCAGCCATCAAACAACTTGGACTTCTACGCCGGCCTCGTTACATCCACAGAGACTCCCGTGTAGAGAGAGAGAGAGAGAGAGAGAGAGAGAGATCAAATAGATCCATTGACTTTTCTTGACAACATTCTGTATGAGTGATACAGATTCTCAGCTGATGAAAAACATCTGCAAACTTGTTGAGCCGTAAGGTTACATTAGTACAAACGAAGCTGTGCAATTACAGTAGCAGAAGCTGTAAGCATCGCCAGAGGAACTTTTATCCATTCAGTTTTGTGATGTAGAAAATATTAGAAAACTATCTTATTATATTTTCAAGGTTGTTTTGCGCTAACTGAACTCCTCAATGTGTGTTATGTTTTCTGGCTCTAAAAGAAGCCTTCTACAAGTAACAAACATTAATAGTTCACTATATTTCAAATCAGTATAATGTTAAAGAATGCATATTAAATGTTGTATAATTATTTCAAACCATATCACAACATTACCCCTTTGCAGGGTAAGCAACAGGAAGCAAATCAGTTAAGAATCATGGAGATAAACATTACACTTTAAACCCTAAACCCATTTTAGTGGTGGATGACTCAGACTTTCCTCCACAGAGATTTAAAGCTTAGTTGTATAGTTGTTGCCTGTTTGAAGGAACGTTTAACTTAGATTAATTTATAACTTCCTCAGTATAAGCATGTTTTGGGGTTAGCTTATTACATGACCGCCAAACAACTGAAGACATTTGCCGATTCATACTCACTTGTTCCTCAGGACCTGCCAGGCCGCCTCGATGTCCGCATACAGGTTCTTCTCAGAAGGCTTGCCAGTACTGACTCCGTAGCCTGAGTAATCGTAGGAGAACACGTTGCAGTTGATCCTGGAGCCGAGGCCGATGTAAAAACTGCACATCTGCCCCAGGTCCACGGCGTTACCGTGGGAAAACAGCAGCGTGTATCGACTGTTCGGGGCGCAACGCACAAACATACACCCTACCCGATTACCCCGGCTGCTTCTAGTGCTAAAAACTTCCACTGCATCAAGCTCTCGTTGAGAGTACTGCCAGTCCGCCCGTTCGGTTAAATGTAAGCTCGTTACCCCGTTAGCATCGGTGTGCACCGAATACGTAGGCTCCGGTGGGAGGAAAGCTAGCTTGGCTGCGATGCGACTGGGACAGGGCGGACAACAGAACAGCCAGCATAGTTCACCAAGAGAAAACCCATTCATCCTGGGGCCTTGTTCTGGCATTTAGACGGGGGGGTTACCCAGTTACTTAACTTATATTGAATTAAAAAATACAGTTTTCTTCTGGTTTAAGGTCCTATTTATTTCCCATTAACAGACTTTAACAAGCAGTGTTGGATGACCGATAGCTCGGTCAGCTCAGCAGCTAACGTTAGCGGGCTGGCAGGTAGGTAGCTAACAGCAAAACTAAGACTTCATGATGATTAGAGATGATCTAAAACGCAACATTTAAATTCACGTTATTGTACAGCAAAAAACAGCGCAGCGACGAGTTTCGATAGAGCAATTAAACCATTGAGACACATTAGTTGCTATACGTCAAGAATTGTTGTAAGAATAAGAACGGCCATTTCTCCAGGACAGAGACAAGCCAGCCTTCCGTTACAACCGGATATCCTGTTTGGTTTTTATTTTGTTAGTTTAGTTTTTTAATGTCAATTTATTGTATTCATTGTTCATTTTGAATGACTTAATTGCATTTTAGACCTCAGTTATATTATTTGTGTAATATGTAGTTTAATATCTATCGATACGTGTCTACTGTATGTATACTGTGTGTATATATACATACACTTGATGGTCACTCTGTGCCTTTGATGCAGCTGTGACGCCACAAAACTGGGCTGTAAACTCGTGCTAAAACGGGGGGTGGCATGTTGTCAATTGTTTTTTTCTGTTTCACATCTCACACAGAATATGAGGACACTGGCTATGATTCCTTGATATCTACCAAACCTTACACTCTACACTCCATGTATGGAGACCCCACAGTGTGAAAGTTCACACCTATTGTTTTTTTGGAAGGATAACTTTTTGGAATATCATCTGATATCTTGGTAAAAAATCATAACACACTGTCTCTGCCCAATAAGTGTAAAGATATAAAAGCTAAAAGAATATATGTATTTATATTTATTCAAAATATTCTGAAAATAAATGTAGGCAATTTACAATCCTCAGCTGGATCAATTCCTTCTTAGTACGCCACCATTTCATCGGTAAGAAAACTCTCTGCTTCTTATACTCCCTCATCTTCACTTTCAAGAATAAGTGTACTCAGTGGCTGGCTGTCTACAAACCAGTGGTGTAGCTAGGGCTATTTTAGGTGTGCTTCACCTAAAATGTTTTAAAGCCCACCCAAATGAAAAAAAAAAAGGGCATTCACGGCTCATGCTCCTTTTTGTGTGGAAAGGGGTTAACGCTATTGTTGAGGAAAAAGTTGAAGAAATCGGAGCTTGAATGTCGAATCAATACAGAAAACTTGTAGTTAAATCGATACATTTATTAATATGATAAGTCAAGCCTGGAACACATTCTCAGCTGAGAGACGTTCCTGTTTTGCAGCTTCTCTCTGCCCTGCTTCACAATAAAACGTCCCGCCTCTTTTAAAATATTGTTTCCAAATCGCCCCAAAACTCCCTTTCATACTTTACAATGTAATTTACCGGGCACTAGGACCTTGGGGAAAAGGGTGCCGCCATAGACTGTATGGGTGTAGCACAGCTTTGATATCATGATAGATATCTGTAACTTCTGACGAGTCATGCTAGAGACGAAAGGTTGACATTTTGGAAGATGCACTGTGTGAAATTGTAAGAAATTATTAATATGTATTAGCTCCTTAACTTTTAATAACTCTAGGAAAGGGAAAAGTGTAGTAACATTAGTTCTTCTATGTTTGTTGGTGTATTGTCAGTAGTCAATAGTAACTGGCTAGCTACAGAACAGCTAACGTTTGTTCACTATGGAAAACAATTGTAAGCAGGAAAGGGTGAATAGCTATTCTAACTATCATAATCTGCCAATGGTCATTGATAAGAGACAATTCCAACTAAACATGTGCTTCTAAACATGCAAAGCATCTCAGCGGAATGAAGGCGGGGTTGAGTCATCGTTTCGGGGATGAAGCTTGGAAACTGTGCAGCGCCCACAGAGTCATACTTTGCCTTGGAGGTCAATCAGCTCCATTTGAATGTTCACAGGTGCTGTTTCCACGTCAACTGCAAACAGATTGCTGAGCAGTTACATTTTTATTTCTGAGCTACAAAGTGGATGCGTGGTCGGGAACACAGCGGTGGAGATGGTTTGTCAGTGTTTGGAAACACGTAGTGACCAAAGTTTCCTTGCTGCATCCGTGTCTCCCACAGGCAGCTTGGCTTGGAACGCTCTCACTGCATCATACATGTCCGTGATCACACGGCCCTGAAGCTGGAGGTTTAACAGTGAGATGCTTGGTTATGTCGCACAAAAAGGCCAGCTCACATCTGCACTTTTCGTCCCAGAGATCTGTGGTGTCTTTCCCTTTGCTTTCCAAAAACTGGCAGATTTCCTCACGCAACTCGAAAAATCTATTCAACACTTTCCCTCGACTCAGCCATCGCACCGCCATGTTCAGAGTGTATCCCCTCAGGAATAGACTTAAATTGGCTCTTGTAAAGTTTCCTGTCTGTGTTACGGTGCTTATTACATGTTCCATCTCCAGAGCTTTACAACACAGCGCTTCCTGGTGTAGGATGCAGTGAAAACATCGTCAGGTCACCTGCACAGGTCTCCCGCTGCATCTTCTCCCGCATACTGCCAACTAATCTGCTTTTTCTCTGCATTGCAGGCGTTCCATCTGTCGTCAGTCCCGTCAGTTTGTCCCAGGGCAGTTTCATTTCTCAAACATTTAGATACTTCCTCAAATATGTCTTTTCCCGTGGTTGTGCCATGCATTGATTTAATTACCAAAACCAGCAAGCCAGTTATGATAGACATATGATATTTTCTCGCGGGCCAGTTATAATTGACTTGAGTTTGACACCCATGCTGTAAACACTGAAATGTGCACATAAATTAGATAAATAACATAAGCGTTTAGTTTATTTAATAAAAGAGCACCTGTTCAATGAAACACTGATAGCACTTTTAGTACTCGTAGACGTGTAATACTTATACGCATTTTCTAATGACATAGTAACTCTGGATGGCATTAATTCGGCCTCCAGCACCACCAAAAGGAATCTTGCCGTTATCTTTGATCAGGATATGTCCTCTAACTCCCACATAAAACTAATTTCAAGGACTGCCTTCTGTCATTTACTTTACATTGCATACATTAAGGCACATCCTGTCTCAAAATTATGCAGAAAAACTAGTCCATGCATTTGTTACTTCAAGGCTGGATTAATGCAACTCATTATTATCAGGTTGTCCCAAAATATCCCTTAAAACCATACCTGTCAACCCTCCCGTTTTTCCTGGGATTATCCCGTATTTTTCCTTCTATCCCGTTTTCCTCCAGTTTAAAATTTTTCCCGTAATTATCCCGTATTTTAAACCTTTAAAAAAAAAAAGGCCTAAGTGTACAGTGGCCTCCAATAGAGTAGGTGGCAGTATTATGTTTAACATGAGCTGAAAAATGTTATCCGCCAGTAAACACACAGAAGAAGAAAACAGGAACAATAACACAGAAGAAGATGAAAACATATAATAATAATAATAATAATAATAATAATAATAATAATAATAATAATAATACATTTTATTTTTAAGCGCACTTTTCATTTACGTAAACAAAACTCAAAGTGCTACAGAGTAAAAACGATGAGCAAAATATACATTTAAAAAATAAAATAAAAACATTTGATAGACAGACAAGACAACACTTTAAAATGGTTAAAGTCTAGCAAAATGCTCTGTTAAAAAAATGCGTTTTTAGGCCTGTTTTAAAAGCATCCACAGTCTGTGGCGTCCTCAGATGTTCAGGGAGAGCATTCCACAGTCTGGGAGCGGCAGAGCAGAAGGCGCAATCGCCCATGGTTTTGAGCTTGGTCCTGGGGGGAAGGAGGAGGTTAGCCTTTACAGAACGGAGGTTTCTTGTGGAGGTTTGTGGGGTGAGCAGTTCTCTAAGGTAGGATGGAGCATTTCCGCGAATGCACTGATGGGTGTAAAGGGAGATTTTATAATCAATCCTGAGTGAGACCGGGAGCCAATGCAGTGATTTGAGGATGGGTGTGATGTGTTCGTACTTTCGCACTTTCATCAGGATCCTAGCAGCTTCTGGATGTTTTTGCTAGGAATCCCGATGAGAAGTGCGTTGCAGTAGTCAAGTCTGGAGGAGACATGGACAAGCTTTTCAGCATCTGACAGAGAGAGTGTGGGGCGGAATTTGGCAATATTTTTGAGGTGGTAGAAGGAGTTCTTGCATGTTTGTCTGATGTGTTTCATCAGCATAGCAATGGAACGATATTCCATGCCGGTTGATGACATGACCAAGGGGGGACATGTAGATGGTGAAAAGAGTGGGGCCCAGGACAGATCCTTGGGGACACCACAGGTGACAGAGTGTATTTGTGATTTTGACACTCCCAAGGTGACATGCTCAGTCCTCCTATCCATCCTATGGATGAGAGTCACAGTGAACGGGAGATAGATGGAGACGCAGTTGTACCTGCCAAAAAAGTTAAAACTGTATGCAAGTAACTAGACAAATGGGAGGAGACCTTCCCTTATTTAATAAAAAGCAGAGTCGGGCAAACTCGTGCTTTTTGTAAAGTGTGCCATTCAGATTTTAGCTTTGCACACGGACGATGTCCATCAGCATGAAAAATCGTCCAAGCACAAGCACGCCCAAGAGGCACAAAAATATACACTGTCAATGACATCATGTGTGATAAGAACTGTTTCGGAGGCAGACAAAGTGACCAAAGCTGAGGTAAAGATTTCAATGCTTTGCAACAAAAATAATGTAGCCTTCAGCTTCTGCGATGATTTCAGTCGCAGTGTAGCAGACAGCAGTTTCCCGACTCTGTCATCGCAAGGAAGTACTCGTCGGGGCAAACAAAAGCCACACAATTCATCCATCATCAAATAAATTGATGATATTAACTAATAAATAAAATACATAAATTGTATAAACATTTATGTAGGCTACAAGCAATACATACTTTACATAAACATGTATTTCCTGAATGTATATAGCCTACCCGTCCCTTATGTGTTTACATTTACATTATATGGGTTGGGGCTGGGGGGCTGAGAGGTGTTTAAATATGGGCGGAGTCCGCCAAAAAATTTCCCATATTTTTTTTTTCCCCCAATGTTGACAGGTATGCTTAAGACTTTTCAGTTGATCCAAAATGCTGCAGCACGTGTATTGACAAGAACTAGGAAACAGGATCATATTACTCCTGTATTAGCTGCTCTGCACTGGCTCCTGGTAAAATACAGAATATCATTTAAAATCCTTCTCCTGACCTTCAAAGCAACTAGCGGTCAGGCACCAGCTTATCTTAAAGATCTCATAGTATCTTCTAAACCAACTAGAGCATTATGCTCCCAGACTGCAGGGTTACTTGTGGTTCCTAGAGTCTCTAAGAGTACAATGGGAGCCAGAGCCTTCAGCTATCAAGCTCCTCTCCTGTGGAACCAGCTTCCAGTTTTTGTTCGGGAGGCAGACACCCCCTCCACATTTAAGAGCAGGCTAAAGACTTTCCTCTTTGATAAAGCTTATAGTTAGGGCTGGCTCAGGCTTGCCTTGGACCAGCCCCTAGTTATGCTGCTATAAGTTTAGACTGCCGGGGGACACCTCTCTCCCCTCTTCTCCTGTTTTCCCCATCTCTCTCTCCTCTCTCCATCTCTATTTCTATGCATTCATGTCCCTTAAATGCATGTTACTAACTCAGCATCCGGGGCATCATCCCCAGAGTTTCTGTGTCTCTCATCTGGCAGTTTGTCACTATTTAAGATTACGTCTGGATCATGAATCGTGGTTGCGCCTGTTGCCCTTGGTCCTGCCTGACGCCCACGTTTTTTAACATCATCCTGGATTCTATTTTTAAATACAATCACATCATCATTTCTGTCACATAGATATTGTATTTATTACGAGGTTGTTTATTCTGTACACTTGTCACATCTGCATGTCTGTCCGTCCTGGGAGAGGGATCCCTCCTCAGTCTCTCCCTGAGGTTTCTTCCATTTTCCCCCTTTAATTGTTTCTTTTAGAGAGTTTTTCCTTGTGTGGTGCGAGGGTCAGAGGGTGTCATATTCTATACAGTCTGTAAATCCCCCTGAGACAAATGTGTAATTTTTCATATTGGGCTATATAAATACATTTGATTTGATCTCAAGTAGACAAATAAAATGTATAAACAACTTTATATCCTTGGATTGCTCACTAAGCCCTGGACGCACGCCTTACAGTACTATCCAATTGCACCAAGGATAATCTACACACTCACAGCATTAGGCAACAGCCCTTGAATTCACCCAATGCATCATGGGATACATATTGCCCTTGAAACATGTCAGCTAACGGCAACAAAATATCCTTTCAAAATGGATAAATAGATAATAATAAATAATCAGAGAAGACATTCATTGTTGCATTTATTCGTTTTATTAAGTCTTACTAAGAAATAGAAATGCAGTATTTTATTGTCGCCGATGACAATAACGATGACGATGCAATTATCTGTGGACAATCATGCGATTAAATATTTTAATCGATTGACAGACCATAAATATAACATATTGGTGATTGTCAGATACCTTTTAAAGGAAACATTTACAAGTATTTAATACTATCCATCCATCCATCCATCCATCCATCGTCTACCGCTTATCCGGTAATACTAATATAATAATAATCAACATGTAGGTGGACCAATATGTGTGTTTAAAGCAAAAATAAATCTTGGTATTAGTAGTTTTATTGATGTATTATAAGCTGTTTAGAGCTAGTGTTAGGAAGGTAAACATATCACAATTCCCTTTCTGATATCTGTTTTATATAGCTGTGTAAGTGTCTTGCCAAAGTCTAAATTTTACAAGATTAACTTTGAACACATCATGAAAAGGTTAAAATTTACCTATGCCCAATACTAATTTTTAATTAGCACTTGATCCCATCATAGTGTAACTCAATGGCACCTAGCTCCAGTTCGTTGGTTGCAGTCTTCCTTCTCCGCTCATGTGTGTCGTCAAGGTGGCGTATCTATCCTCACAGGAGGAGATATATTAGGCTACCAACTGCCAATAGCTATTGTTAACTAACTCTCCTCCTGACAATTACAACATGGACTTGTTCTTCACAATCTAGCAGTGAAGAAATAGGGTGCTTCATAACAAAGCCTGTGTCAATTAAAAAAAATAGTGGCATTAAAATTAATTTAATCCTTGTGTTTTGTATGTTAGTGTTATACAGTGTTCCAATAAACTATGTTTTGGTGGATTTTGGAAGATAAAACAAAACAGACATGCACACGGACTCCCCGAGACTATTTGCATCTTTGTCACCTTTTTCACCCCTGATGAGTTTGTGAATGTGCTTGAACTTGTGATACGTAAGAGCCCAGGGGTTTCGAAAAAATATAGTCACCCTAGTCAAAGAAAAGAGTTAGTCCACTGGGTCTTCACATCCTCAGATGATGGGAGTACTGGGAGTATGTGAATGTAGCAGTGCAGTGTGTGTACACTTTATTTGTCGGTGAACAATTCCTCAAGACCCAAGTCAGGTTCCTGTGTTTTGCTTGCCACCTGCTGATTAAAGTGAAGGGGGTTAACAACGATAGAGTCTCACTTAAGGTGGCTAATATTTGACAAACTATCATACTTGTCTTAATGACCACAAAGGACAACGTCATTATGTTCATAACAGCGCAATTATATATGCAAATAATAACGCACAGCAACGGGAGCTACGGGGATGGCTTGTTTATATCAGGGGCTAATGGATTTTGACAAACAAACAATAACACATAAGTAAGCTAAAACGATATTAATGCAGAGCCATCTTACATTACTGGAGTGTTAACAGAAGCTAGCCCAAAGCACACAGCACACAGACCTTCATAGCATTCTTTCAGCTCGCATTGCTAATTTACAATATTAATGCATCTCGTTCAGACAGTCACAAGTGTCTGTTTGTTGTGAGTAACGCTAGGTGCGTGCGCCACACAGGACACGCTGCAACAGCTGTTTCTACAAGCCTATTTCTGCTGATTTTGATTGAGAATCATAAATAAATTCAAACCATAATTTGCGTTCTTATGAGTGCTCTGATTAATAAATATATTCTTTAATTATGAAACAGTAACCTTATGTTGTTATGTAGGCTGCAATGCTGGACATAACAATGGCCTGTCGCTGTCGCATATTCTTTGTGTGCAATCACGTGACAAAACTATGTAACGTATGTGTACGACGCCATGTTGGATGATATACAAATCAAAAATGGCATCTAAAGCGAACAACTACAACAATACAAGTCCAACTTCTTCGAGGTATTTTGACTCTCTGGAGTCCTCTGCAAAGGCAAGATTCAGAGAAAAAGTCCAAATTTGCGGCCTTGACCCGTACACACTAAAGCCGTCTGATTATATTGAGGATTTAGATTCATTACCGCCGATTGAATATCCTGATATTGTGAACTATCTTGTGCTACAAACGTTGTGGGCAACCAACGCACAAATGAAGGCATATAAGAGCTTAGATGCTTATAATTTCTTTGTTTCTGGCTTGGTTGGTAGTCTTCTTACCAAACCACTGAAAGATAAAAGGGTGCTCGTCCATGCCCGTGTAAATCACTCTCAAAGATCTCGAGATACACCGCTCAAACTCATGGTTTGTGAGAGAGAAGAGCGGCTATGTTATCCTCGCTAACATATATGTAAACATAGCTTTAGCATGAACTCTTACCAGATATAAAGTGGTCGCCACTCACACGGGTGAATTGTGCTTTTTCTTCTGTTAAATGCTTACTACTTAGGTTGCTAAACCACAGTTTACGGCGTTCGGTAGACAGTAATTCATCCCTCTTTTGTGGATCGTTGTTTTTGATGATTGTAGGAAATCTAAAGAACCATTTCTCTGGGTCACGTTATTACCACAATTATACACGAAGCGTTGCAGCAACTCACACGTGAACGGCCGCTGTCTTGGTTGTACTGTATATACCATCCAACATGGCTGAATTCCGGGTTGGGAAATAAGCGTGACGTCACATGCACACGTTCAATTGTCACAGTCTATTCCATTACTTCCTACCTCAGCCCGGTACTTTTCCACACCTCGCCTCCTTCTCACCTCACCAGCCAGCCACTCCCACCTCATCACCTCACCTTGGGCTCAGGCGGCTGCTAATTCACAATCAAGCCCTTATTTAAGCCTCTGCCAGTCACTCACTCAGTGCCAGATTGTTCTCTACGTTATGTCAGACTCTCCAGCGATTACCCCCGGACTGATCTCCTGTTACCGACCCTGCCTGTCTCCGACCTACCCGCCTCGTAGAATCCCCGGAATACCCACCAGCCTTCTGTCCCCAACCTCGAACTTGTCTTCCACATCTCCGACCCTGGGTTACCTGTGTCTGAGTGAGATGTCATAAAGCCATCTTTTAAGACAGTGTGATGTATGGTTAACCTTTTTATGACTGTTGCATGTTATATATATTGTTGTGATTTTAATGTTGTTGTCCGCTATCATGGCGATGAACTCTTGTTGTGTATAAATATTTGCATGCTTCCTTTAACCTTTTCCACGAACTGTCATAACAAAGACACACCTGAACCCAGCATTGCTAATTGACACACCTGAACCCAACATTGCTAATTGACACACCTGAACCCAGCATTGCTAATTGACACACCTGAACCCAGCATTGCTAAATTGGCACACCTGAACCCAGTTAAAATCAGCGATCTCATTCGCCAGTTGCCCACTCCACTCTCCTATAAATACGCCAGATGACCTGCTGAACCAGACCTGGAAGGATGTAGACCTTACAGGCTGGAAGGATGTAGGCCAGGGGTGTCCAAAATGTTTTCACTGAGGGCCACATACAGAAAAATATACGAAGGGCTGGGCCACTCATACTTTTGAGGTATGTTGCCTAAAAAAAAAATTAGGGGGGGGAATGAGGGGAAAAAGGGGATGAATATATCTCAAGCTTGTTAAATAAATAAGTTATTGGGCTTGTTAACACATCAACTAACATTAGTTAGAAAATGTTATCAACTTTAATTGACTGAATGTATTGAAAAATGTAGTTTTATTAACATGAATACTGTGTAATATGTTTTAACTCTCCTATAATGGGAACAGCGTTACACTTAGTGGGAGCAGTGATGCTGCACTTTGGACTGAAGGATGCTGCAGGTCAGGACTAAGTTTGGTGTTTGAGATACAAAGGACATCACAGCTGTCGCTCATTTTGGTTCTCAATCTGCTTTTGTTCAGAGTTAACAGAAAATGTTTGCTCACATATTTGAGTGGGGAAGTGCGCAACAGTGAAGTTGCGTAGTTGTGTCTCAAAGAGACTTCACACAGAATGCTTTCATGTGTTCAGTGTTGAGATGACCAGTCGACTAAAAATGCCAGGTCTACCAAACCTGGAGGGTCATGAAGAGGTCGGTCCTTCTCTTTCAAAAACTGATCGATTTCTGATCTCAGAGAATAAAACCGCTGCAGCACGGAGCCGTGACTCAGCCAGCGCACATCAGAACTGTAGAGTGCGTCCCCGTATTCGGCATCGACAGGAAAGCTTGAAATTCTCTGTGGTAAAGTCCTCATGCTCGAATTATGTTGTGGCCTTTAGACTCCTAAGACCAATCAGCTCTTCCGTAATGCAAAAGTTATCATCGACTCCCCGCAAAAAAAATTAACAGCTGTGCGGTGTCTATCGGATTGGATCCCTTTTGCTCCTCGCCGCGCACTGACGGGAGGATGTTGCCCAGGACAGTTGTTGCCTTGCCTCCTCACAGATCGGACCGGATCGGATCCCTTTTGCTCCTCGCCGCGCACTGATGGAAGGATGTTGCCCAGGACAGTTACTGCCTTGTCTCCCCGCAGATCGGACCGGATCGGATCCCTCTTGCTCCTTGCCGCACTCTATCGACAGTCCGGCTGGAGCACGCCCTTTCCCTGGCGCAAGGGAAAACGCGGAGCGGTTGTTCCATATTTTTTTAACGTTTTTTTTGTGGCTTTTCAGGCCTCTTTTTTTGAATTTTTCTGTTGACAAACAATAAAATGATAATTTATACGTTTTAGTAATGATTAATGCTTTCATTTATGTTATTATATTAGGCTGATTACATTCTGATTAAATTCTGATGATTATAATACCTTGTTAAATGCTCTGTAAAGCATCTATACATATTATTTAGATGGTTCATACTTTGTAAACCCGAAAATACCTACAAACGACATATCCAAAGTAAATTGAAAGCTGCTCTTCAACCATTTGCACCAGCTGCATGATTTTGGTCTCATTCAAAAGATAACTCTCATATTGTTCTTGCAAAACATTGAATAATCACTACAAGTGCTTCTGGCACTGAGTGGCCTGAATATACTAAATTTGAAGAAAATACACTTCGCCTATTATATTCCCTGTCAGTAGTAAGGACACAAAGTAAGTGAAGTATAAACCAATTTTTTAAAATATCTTTGTATTTATTTTGTAATTAATAAATACAATTATGAAAAAATAACATTTGTAAAAAATAAAACCAAGGTTATCACTTGTCTAAAGCTCCAGCAGTTCATTGTCTACACCAGTGGTTCCCAACCACCGGTCCGTGGGTCATTTGGTACCGGGCCGCACAGAAAGATTGAATAAAAAATGTTATTTTGAAAAATCACCAGATTCATCTGTCTGTGCGTCTGTGTCTCTTGACATGTCAAGACTTTCGTCTCAGTCAAGTGATACTTTACTTAAAAAAATTAAGCCCACAAGCAACAATGAGGCTAAACAAACGTCTTTAAAGAGCTTTTTTGGAAAAGGGAAAAGACCTAATGAGGAGGCATTTAAAAGACAATATCAGGAGTCCTACTTAAAATACGTGTTTATCGCTACAGGTGATTTACATGCGCCGCTCTGCATAATATACAGGCTCGCAAATGAGGCAATGAAGTCTTCATAACGGCTTCGCCGGCACCCGGCGTTAAAAGACACTGGGAGTTTTTTTTCACTTAGTGACTAACCGTGTCGCTTAGAGAAGAAACCTTTTACTATTGGTGAAGAATTTATACCCCTATATTGGACCGGCTCGTTGCAGAGACACAAGCTCAGGGCTCCCAGTAATTCAGCGTAATGGTGAGTGTTTTATGCACTTTATATTTGTTTTTATGCCGGTCATATCATTTTATTCCCCCCCCCAGGGAGTGTTTTTTTTTTATTAATATTGATTACAGGACAATGATGAGACTTCATAGGTGAGTTGGCTCAAAGTTATGGGTGTGACCTCTGCTCCACACTTAGTTTATGTGGCCACCTGAGCCAGCTCCATTCGCTGACCATGTGATGTGTTTGATGCCTGTGAGTGGACCTTGAGTTAAGAATGTTTGAACACACATACTGATCCCAAGGTCAAACAATGACCTTCCATATTTGTACTTCACTGGAGTGTTTCCATTTTTTGCAACTCTCTTTATATAGGAATTCACAGGAAAAGCTGATTAGGGGTAATAGTGTGTTAATCTCTATCCCAACCTTAAACACAGGGTGTATACATGTGAATAGCCTACATTTTTGTATTTTTCTTTTTGTTATAGCCAAATTCCTTGTATATAGGAAACCACAATTAAACAATACAATAACCCTGCTTTTGATTCTGATGTGATTCCAGATCACTCATTGAGGGTGCTGAGACCAAATGCATCATCGTCCAAAAGATCCATACCTTCAGTGCTCTCCCCCTGTGGGGCGGTGTAGGGTTCAGAGGAAGAGCTAGAACCTGCTGCGGGACATGACTCAAATGAAAAGGCAGCTGAAGTGCCAAATAGCTACCAGAACCTTACGTGGCAGTTTGTGTACATAGCAGGCATCTCCAGCCAGCCTCAAACCATATCTAATATAGAATGAAGCTGAGTGTCTGAAGGGACATATACGATTACTGAGTTTTAATGACACCCATTGGGCTGAACTGTCCTTCTACCTGAGCATTTGAGTGTGGGAGAGAGAAGACAGAAACTGCAGCAGAAGCAAAGATTTCATATGGGTTTATGCCTGCTGCATCCCTGTTTCTTCACCTCAGCTCAGAATGCCATAGTGTGTGTTGTTTCCTACCATGTATGAAGGTAAAAAGACCTCCACTGATTAATCATATTTGTCAATTGTTGCCAGGCAATGTCCTAAAGGCTTATCAATTTTGTCATGTCTCCCAGGCTCTTGCTGTGCTTTAGTGTCAATATCTCCACATTATTTGGGAGCCGTGCTCTTAGTTTATTTGCTAAGGAGATGGTGTACAGTAGTTCACACAGCTTCACGTCATGAAATAAAGTTTGCTATATGTATATTTTTGACCCATCAGGTTTTATCATGTTTTCAGAAGAACCACAAAAAATGTGTAAAAGGACACAGACGTACATTCCCCAATAATTCAGAATAATTCAGTCATTAAAAGCCCCAAACTGCCAAGATATAAACGCCACATCAAGTATATGTAAATGTTTGACTGCAGCTATAATCTTCAACGGGTTACAGGAATATATTCAGTCTGGTAACTAGTTCAGTATTCATCACTAAGTTCTCACTGGTGGGCCTGAACACCACTGAAGACCAAATATCCAGAGCATGAAATATAGAGCTGAGAGATGGTTACTACTTCCTCTCTTTGTAGTGATACAGATTGTGGTTTTCTATTAAGATAAATAATAACAAAAACTCAATGGAGTATAACATAACATGAATCTCATCCACATGCAGTAACTTGCATAATATTACTAAAACTAAAATAATTAATAACCAGGGCAGATACGGATAGAACATGTCTCTTAAATGCCAATTACTGTAAAAAAAGAAAATAGTTTAAACAAATGTCTACAGTTACATTCCTTTCCCTTTACACTAACACAGGATATCAAAACACACTTATTAGCAAGGATTCACAGACATATTAACACGGTGTTAAGTTACTTCTAATGTTAACAAATGCAACTTTCTGTTATTTATGATACAAGTCGGACGAACCGACAGGATGCTTTTATTGTGAAACGTGGGCTGGCCCCCCTCCCCTCGCTAGGATTACCACCACTGAATAAACAGATAACTAACAGTACATTAGACATACAATTACTGTATGGGCAACTGTTCTTTAGAACACTAACATGTAACTTTGGAGCGTTTCCTACAGGTTTATTGCATTATGGGCTGTTATGGTGGAGGGACTTAAAGCTATTTTTTGTCATTATTGGGAAGAAATTCCATAATAACCTTTCAAGTGGTAACCATGGGTAGACAGTTTCTGGAAAAGGCAATTGAAGATCAAGCCATTCTCCCGCAGCTTTCCTCTCTGTCCTAAGCCCCTCCCACCAGAAGGCTAAACTATCAGCGACATGTTCTCTCCATCTCTGAAACGCTTCGCCGATTTTTGCCATCTCTCATTTTGATAAGTCCTTCTTCCTTTTTTGGGTTGCTTTGCCGTGTTGGCTGTTGTTGCTAATGCTGGAATAGCAACTTTTCCTACAGGATATACTTCCGTTGTATCAGGCTTTCACCAAGGTGCTGTGCAAGGGCATCTGTATTCGAAAAACACAGTAATAAAATAACCAATAGCAATACCATCTCTCTGAAATGTGATTGGCCAAAGTCTCCCATCACTCTCTGAAATTGCCTGCTCATTAACAGTTTAATGGTAAAGATATACAGTACATGTGCCAAATTAATCTTCTAGTCACATTTGTCTTTTTTCTGTGGAAGAAATTAAATTCAAATTATAAGACAAGAGTGTAGCAACTTTAAATACATACAACATCCAATACAAAATTACAACTTAAAAAAACCAAGCTCTACTAACATAATGATAGATATTATTATTAATAGTATTATTATTTATTACATTACATTGAATCTCATGAATAAATAACGATGGATTAATACATTTCAGTAAACATGTAATATGTAAATTGTACAGGGTCTAAGGATTTATTTTGAGTGAAGCCCAGTGACAGGTGATACAGCTATGCAAATGTATAGTGATAATGGTACATTTTGAACAACAAATCTGTTGAAATTGGCGGGAAGAGAGCTAGTTAACGTTAGCTGCAGCGGAGGCTAACGGAGGTTGCATTGAGTTACATTGCAATGTGTTTGACCAATGTGTTTGAATTATAATTGGTGAAGGTAAATTATAACTTGGTAAAATGTAAATTGGTATAAATAACCAATAGTGGTTATTTGCATCTATAGAGATGCAAATAACAAAGTATAAGTATAACATTTAGAATTTCTGACAATTTACACTGACTTCGAGATGGTTGAAATTATTTTTTGAGACGGTTCTGTGACGGTTCATTGATAAGTAGCCACAAGATGTTTGCACTAACCTGGTCTCTATGTATTTTAATAATTATATTCCATTCACTTTGCAGTGTTTAATCCTAATGTGGGAAGGCAAGATCAAATATTGATTATATTTAATTAAATGTATTTATTTAGTTTTCACAGTGTTTTGTACGGTGCTTGAGGTAGATGGGAGACAATAAGGAGACAAACCCGGAAGCATCAGTTGAGACTCTCTTTGTCTTGTTTCCAGTGATAACTTCCAATTCTATTTCAATGCTTTAAAGTGTCCAATTCTGCCAAAACAGGAAAAGTTTAAAGTATCTAGTGGTCACAGGATGGTATGGCTTTTGCATCACCTTTGTCTTTGTTTTCTACCTTTCCTTTGGGTGTCTGGTAAAAGTACTTTCACTTACAGAGAAGTCTAATGACTCCTTTAAACTAAGACAGACAGAGATTTTTTGATTGATTTTTCAAACACACTTTATTTACATATTTTTCATTTGTACAATTACTTTAAAATAAAATTCTCAAAAATAAATAAATAAATATATTTAACCCTTGAGCATCACAAATTCCTATTTAAATTTTTCCTTTCCTACTTTTTGAATAAAATTCATTTTTGTATCATTACCCTTCTAAAAAGGACAAACATGGGTCAAAAATGACCCACATCATCCCACAATGACACCCCACGCACGGCTGAGTGCCTCCCCACCACACCCCCGGATATCAACTCATTCAATCATTCAATACTGCAAACATTCATCAAATATGTCGCTCTCGATCACCACAAATCACCAACCCCACTCTCCCCACCTCAATCCACGAACCAAAACAGTTCCCGTACCACACAAATGGGCCAAAAATGACCCATGTATGCCAAGTGTGACAAAAATTAAAACAACAACACCGTCAAAAACAATCATCCCAGCAGCGATCCGGACCAAACAATACATCCAACATCTGAAATTTCCACTCGCCACTCCGTCACACTCACACACAACACCGCAACACACCGGACCGCAAACATCTGTAGTGTAACTGCACCAAACTGCGCCGCCACAGCTCAACATAGCCACACCACAGATGCCCACAGCTCAACATCCCACAGCGCCACCAGCCGCATGATGTATGTCATATGCGAGTGCGACAAAGCGACAAAAAAAGACCCCAAACATCACATGCACTGTTTGTTCCAAATCACTGCCTAAGTAACCATTCCCAACAATATTATCACCATATCCTCTCCTCACCTCCATCACACCTGGCACACACGGGCCATCTCTGACCCATGCGTATAAACCCGATGCAGCAACACCAAACCCATTCCAGTTCACAAATCAAGAAACGGACAATGAAACAATGACCTGCGGCAACCAAAAACAAGACATTTAATGAACAATTGGAATACTAAAACATAGCCAAGAAACACCCAGCCATGCATGAAACAACACCATAGGCCAAAACGGGTCACCTTCAACCCATGCTACGCCCCAGAAGGGGTTTGCATAGCTTGTGTATCAAAGGTTTAAAATAAAATAATAAAAAACTATCCAATAAAAACTTGTGCAAAGTGTAATTCTTCATCACTGATGGAACAGATAACATTTTAAAAACACCAACGTTGTTTAAAAGTGTCTATATCTCCCATATGTTTATAAATCCTGAACTCGAGCCAGAGTCTTGCTCTAATGTTGCACAGCCACACTGCTTTGGCCTCCTGCCCTTCTCTGTCTTCCACGCCGCTTCTCCTGAGAGGAAGTTTAGGAGCTGCCACTTTTCTTTCTTATCTTTTTTTTGTAGGCAGCTCCCATGATAAAAACACTCAGTAAAAACTACATTAAAAAGACTAAAACCAATGTTAAAAGAGAGAAGAAACTTGTGAGTCTCTTACACTCCACTAAAACATGGAAGACAGTCTCACATAGATTACAAAACTACTAATTAAATAAAAAATATTAAAAACAGCAGGATTAATACCGGGTGGACGGCCCGCCGGCAACAAATTGTTTTGTCTGCTGCCGTCTGGCAGTCGGTACCGCAGCCAAGACCACCAGATTCAGGTACAGTTTTATCCCACAGGCCATAAGTCTGTTGAACTCCTGAGCTCTGTGAAGTTCGCTACTTACTTATGTTTATTCCACTAATCCACATACTGTATGTATATGTCCCCTTTGTTCTACACACGTTTGTGCACGCGTACGCAGAGCACATAGAGTAGGTCACAGGACCGTTATTAATTTAATTATTAATCTGATTTCCTAATTCATTATATTTTATGAGACTACTGGCATTATTTTCATAATTTTCCTCTGACAGAGGAGGTGCACCCATTGAGGTGACTTGGTATAAATTAAGTCATACTAATTAAAATAATTAATAATTATATTAAATATAATAATTAATAATTATTTTGATAATTATCAATTCCTTCTGATGGCCATGTTAATGTCTCTTTGAGCTAATGCAGCTACTTCATTGTAATGCCAGTTATTATCAACCCCTGTTCATGATTTGATCAATATTTGTTTATTAATGCAAATTAATATTTGTTAGTAATCAGACGTACGACTTAATGGTGACACTGCCGTGAGGCATACCAGTGTTCCCGCAATAATAATAATAATAATAATAATAATAATAATAATAATAATAAACTTTAGGTTGAGCACTTTTCTAAACACAGTTACAAAGTGCTATACAATAAAACAAATGAAAAAATGAAACACAAGTTTCAAATACAGAGATAAAACAAACTAAAATCCATATAAATAAACACATTATAAAATGCAATATGATACCAATAAATGAAACTACTGTAGGCACTACGGCATATCAAGTTTAAACGTAATTTGTCCTATTATTTTTAAGAATACATTACACAGCATGCAAGGATTGTTTAATAATTAAAGAATAAAGCGGCGTACACCTTCTTTTGTGTGTACACAAGGTTTATGAATCAATCCTTGTTCTCCAGGGACCCTGCGATGAGAGAGATTACACTCAGCTTTCATATCCAGTCCCATATGCACACTGTGCACATAACATGCAGCGCTGCCCAGACATGATGGGAATATGAAGGGAAGATGGAGCTGGGTGGAAAATTATAAAGTTGTGTTTAGTGTGTATCTGCAGGTAAACTGGCAGCAGTGTCGATGGGCACAGTGGGTTGTTTTCTCTCTCTGTGGTTGGAATGCTGTTGTTACTCTGTTTGGAGGAGATTCACAGCAGCATGATTTAAGATAGTGTGTCTCCATGCTGACAGGCCTGACTGCAGACAAGCATGGAGCTGTGTTCTGCCAACCACAATGCACACACGTACACACACACACACACACACACACACACACACACACACACACACTTACTGCATAACATCTCAGAGGCTTATGCAAATTGAACACTATCTCACACACACACAGCACAGCAGTGCGTGTCTGAGATGGTTTCGGGGCCTGAGGCAGTGCGCTGTAAAGAGACCAGATGCCATTCAAATGCTATTTACAACACTTGAGTTGGGTCTTTTTCAAATAAACACCATCAGCTAATGACGATCAGGTAAGAGATGTGGAGTGGAGCCAGACGACGACAGCATGTAGATGCAGAATGAAGACATCCTGAGAATTAAATGTTCCTCCCCTCCCTTCCATGGCAGTCCATCACAAATGCTGCAGAGCTTTACAAATGTCAGAGGGGAATTTAAGAGGCTAATCGGAGTGCATGTCATGTCAGGAAGGAATGTGGGAAACTATTTCTTTTCAAATCACCCACCAGTTTGTTCAGGAGCCGAGACTGAAGAAAGGTGTGAAAGTGCCAAGCAGGAGAGATGCCAAGAGCTGCCAGTTTGTGTTTATGAGAAAAACAGATCTGAGCTTTGGCATTCCACACATGCTTGACAGGCTTTACAAAAGTTTTCATGGCTTATGTAGAGCTGATATAGGCTGAGTGGGACGATAAAATGCTTCAGGACTTTTAAAGTATAGCTGTTTATAGAACATCACTGATGTTTAGGTGATGTATGGTACCAGTCAGAGTTGTTGGTCATTCAGAGAAATTTGTCATGTGTAACCATGCACAGTATATACAGTAATGGATAGATTACTGAACAGACTTGTGGGGGGTGGGGCTTTAACTTTGTTGTCAGATTGTTCCTGTACACTTGGTCTCTGCATTGTGTGTAAGTATAGTTTAGAGCTACTGTAAGGAGTAGGTTAGAATAACTTGTATGTGTCAGGTTGTCTTTTTAGTGAGTTTTGCTAATAAAAAAGTCAAGCACACAATAGACAAGGAAGAAACACAAACAGTGGGCAGGCCGAGGTAAAAAGAAATCCAAAAGGTCAGGCAGTAAGGCAGAGGTACAGGCAAGGGCTAGGCAACATCTGCACTGTCTGGAAAACAGGGTAACTTAAGCGTGTCGTGTCATTCACGATCAGACTTTCCAGTGATCATAGTAGTAGTGGTTGTAGCCAGGCGAGGTATTGTATCGCTACATTCAAATTTGTTTATTATTGGATGTACTGACGGGATGCATTGACAGTTTGACAGGCCCCTACATGTCATTTTTGAAAATACATCGGAGAAAAAAACGGAGAAAACTAATGAAAGAGATATAAGGTTAATATATAAATGAATAAAAAAATGTTTTATTCAAATCAAATCAAATCAAATTTATTTGTATAGCCCAATATCACAAATTATACATTTGTCTCAGTGTGCTTTACAGACTGCACAGGTTACAACACCCTCTGTCCTTAGACCCTTGAATCGCACAAGGAAAAACTTCCTAAAAGAAACCCCATAATTAAAGGGGGAAAAATGGAAGAAACCTCAGGGAGAGCAACTGAGGAGGGATCCCTCTCCCAGGATGGACAGACGTGCAATAGATGTCGTATGTACAGGATAAACAACATAGTACAAATACAACATTTGACAGAAATGATGTTGTGTTGAAAAAAGAGAAAGTATGGATGAATCCAGGAAAATGTCAAAAAGGCTTCCCGGTGTCCAGCAGGACCAGGGCAGCAGGCGCAGCCACGATTCCTGATCCTGACGTAAACTTTATCAGTGGCAACCTGCCACATGAGACACAGAAACTCCGGGGATGATGCCCCGGATGATGAGTTAGTAACATACATTTACATAAATGCATACAGATAGAGGGAGAAGAAGAGAGGGAGGGGAGGAGAGGGGAAGAGAAGGAAGAGAGCAGGGAGGTGTCCCCCAGCAGTCTAAGCCTATAGCAGCATAACTAGGGGCTGATCCAGGGCAAACCTGAGCCAGCCCTAACTATAAGCTTTATCAAAAAGGAAAGTCTTTAGCCTACTCTTAAATGTGGAGAGTGTGTCTGCCTCCCGAACACAAACTAGAAGCTGGTTCCACTGGAGAGGAGCTTGATAGCTGAAGGCTCTGGCTCCCATTGTACTCTTAGAGACTCTAGGGACCACAAGTAACCCTGCAGTCTGGGAGCGTAATGCTCTAGTTGGTTTATAAGGTACTATGAGATCTTTAAGATATGCTGGAGCCTGACCATTAATTGCTTTGTAAATCAGGAGAAGGATTTTGAATTCTATTCTGTATTTTACCGGGAGCCAGTGCAGAGCAGTAATATGATCCCGTTTCCTTATTCTTGTCAATACACGTGCCGCTGCATTTTGGATCAACAGTCTTAAGCGACTTTTTGGGACAACCTGATAACAATGAGTTGCAATAATCCAGCCTTGAAGTAACAAATGCATGGATTAGTTTTTCTGCATCATTTTGAGACAGGATGTGTCTTATTTTTGCAATGTTACGTAGATGAAAGACGGCAGTCCTTGAGATTTGTTTTAGTTGGGAGTTAAACGACAGATCTTGATCAAAGATGACGCCAAGATTCCTTACAGTGGTGCTGGAGGCCAAGTTAATGCCATCCAGAGCTTCTATGTCATTAGAAAATGTGTTTCGAAGGTGTTTAGGGCCAAGTATAATAACTTCAGTTTTGTCTGTGTTTAACATCAAAGAGGTGCTAGACATTCACGTTTTTATGTCCTTAAGGCATGCTTGAAGTTTAGCCAATTGATTGGTTTCATCTGGTTTAATTGATAGATATAATTGGGTATCATCCGCTTAGCAATGAAAGTTAATAGAGTGGTTCCTTATAATATTGCCCAAAGGAAGCATATATAAGGTGAATAGAATCGGTCCAAGTACAGAACCCTGCGGAACTCCAAGACTGATTTTGGCTGTCATGGAGGATTTATCGTTAACACATACAAATTGAGATTGCTCAGATAAATAGGACTTGAACCAGCTTAATGCGGTTCCTTTTATGCCAACACGTTCCAGTCTCTGTAGTAGAATGTCATGATCAACAGTGTTGAAAGCAGCACTGAGGTCTAACAAGACAAGAACAGAGTCCTTTGTCTGATGCCATTAGAAGGTCATTGGTAACTTTCACCAGTGCTGTCTCTATGCTATGATGAACTCTAAATCCAGATTGAAAAACCTCAAATAAACTATTATTATGTAAAAAATCACATAACTGTTTTGCAACTGCTTTCTCAAGGATCTTAGCGAGAAAGGGTAGGTTAGATATCAGCCTATAGTTGGCTAAAACCTGTCGATCAAGGCTTTTTAAGAAGTGGTTTTATTACAGCTACTTTAAAGGATTGTGGTACGTAGCCAGATAATAGAGACAGGTTGATCATATTTAATAACGAGGTGTTAATTAAGGGTAAAACTTCTTTAAACAGTTTAGTTGGAATCGGGTCTAAAAGACAGGTTGATGGCTTAGACCACATATGTCAGAGTCAAGGCCCGCGGGCCACAACCGGCCCGCGAGAAGGTTTTTTACGGCCCCTGGGATGATCTTGATTTATTATTAGAACCGGCCCGCAGCCCGCAGATCTTTTACACGCACCAATACTACATTTCCCACAATGCAACGGTGACGCACCGAGCAGTAGGCTGCTTCATTTCAATATTTATTGGCACAGCAGTCGTCAGCATCACAGTAAAATTAACTTTCAGATACCCATCAAAAATGGCAAAACGGAAGGTGGACACTGAGAACCGGGGGTTTCAAACAAGGTGGGAGTCGGAGTATATGTTCACGGAGGTAGCTGGAAAACCTGTGTGTCTTCTGTGTGGAGAAAGTGTGGCGGTACTGAAAGAGTATAATCTGAGACGACATTATGAAACGAAACACGCGGACAAAAACAAGAATATGAGCGCACAGTTGGCTGATAAAATAGGTATGCTTGCCGCTGACTTTCGACGCCGATTTGCTGACTTTGAAGCACAAAAAAGCAGGTTGGAACTGCTCGGTAACCCATTTGCTGTTGACGTGGAAAGCTCACCACCAAACCTCCAAATGGAGTTGATTGACCTCCAATGCAATGATGCACTGAGGGCAAAATATGCGGCAGTGGGTGCTGCGGAGTTCGCCCGTTTCCTCCCCGACACAATGCCCCAGCTGCGCATCCAGGCTGCTCAAACGTTGTCTATGTTTGGCAGCACATACCTGTGTGAACAACTGTTTTCTTTGATGAACCTGAACAAAACATCACACAGAAGTCGACTTACTGCTGAACACCTCCACTCAATTCTGAGGATTTCCTCAGCTCAGAGCCTTACCCCGAACATTGATGAACTTGTGGAAAAGATGGGACACCACCAAGTATCACCCTCAACCTCAAACAAGTGAACATTACTGTGCAATCACATATTTAGAGTTTTTACTCAGTTCAAGTTTAAAAGTTAAAGTTTAATATTTGTTTTCACTGCATGTTACTTCTCCTTAAACAAAGTGTTGTTTTTGATTAATAGATTTTTGCACTTTATTTTATTGTATTTCAATCCAATTATATTTTAAAAATATTTCAGTTGAGTGGATGATAGAAAATTGCTATTATTGTTTTTTTCTTTGAAGTAAATTTAGCCCACTTTTGCTAAAATAGAAAATATAGGCTACTGATGGTGCCTTGAATACCGGTTTCTTTCATTTAATGTTCATGTTATGGGGATTTTTATATAAAGGAAATTTGTCTTTTGTGTCTGTTGAAAATTAAAGATTACTGACAGAGCCATAAGAAAATATTGCTTTATTTATCTGATCATATTGGAATATATTTGTTAGGTTTTCAGTAGGTTCAATTAGGTTCACTAGACTATATGCGTCATTTAAAAATTTTTCAATGAACATTCGAACAGTCCGGCCCTCGGCTTGTAGCTAAATTTTTTATTTGGCCCTCCGTCCATTTGACTTTGACACCCCTGGCTTAGACGATGAGATTGTTGAAGTTAGTTGGTTAAGGTTGATTCGAGTAAAACAGTCTAGATATATTTCAGGAGTTACAGATGTTTTTAAAATTCCAACAGTTGAAGTTAAGTCATTACCAATTGAGGACAGGAAGAGATTAATTTTGTCTCTAATAATTATAATTTTATCGTTAAAGAAGCTCATGAAGTCGTCACTACTGAGAGATATAAGAACAGAAGGCTCTGTAGAGCTGTGACTCTCTGTCAGCCTGGCTACAGTGCTGAAAAGAAACCTGGGGTTGTTCTTATTTTCTTCTATTAATAAAGACTAATAAGCTGCTCTGGCATTACGGAGAGCCTTCTTATACGTTTTAAGATGATCTAACCAGACTAAACGAGATTCTTCCAATTTAGTGGAACGCCATTTACTTTCAAGATTTCTCGACTTTTGCTTTAATTTGCGAATTTGTAAATTAAGCCATGGAGCTTTCTTTTTCTGTTTTATGATCTTCTTCTTTAGAGGAGCAACAGAGTCCAGTGTTATTCACAGTGAGGCTGCAGCACTATCAACAAGATGATTCATTTGGGAGGGACTAAAGTTAGCATTGGAGTCCTCCATTATATTGATATTGAGTCCTGGTATTGAATTAAGTGCTGATGGAATCACTTCCTTAAATTTAGTCACAGCACTATCAGATAGACATTGAGCATAGGATATTTTGCCTACTTGCTTGTAGTCCAGTAACAGGACTTCAAAAGTTATAAAAAAAATGGTCTGATAAAAGAGGATTATGTGGACACACTGATAAACTTTCAATTTCAACACCATATCCCACAATCCCAACAAGGTCCAGAGTGTGGTTTAAACAGTGAGTTGGTTCATGTACATTATGACTGAACCCAATTGAATCTAATATTGAGATAAATGCATTATTAAGGCTGTCACTATCAACATCCACATGAATATTAAAGTCACCTACAATAATTACTTTATCTGTTTTAAGGACTAAACTTGATAAAGAATATTAGAATTCAGATAGAAATTCAGAATACAGACCAGGAGGGCGGTACACAGTAACAAATACAATTGGCTTTATTGTTTTCTATGTTGGGTTTGAGAGCTTAAGAACAAGGCTTTCAAAAGAGTTATAGTTTAGGTTTAGGATTGATAAGAGGTTTGAGTCAAATATGACCAGGAGGAGTGGATTCATTTAGACTGACATATTATTCATGTCTCAGCCAGGTTTCAGTGAGACAAAATAAATCAATCTTATTATCTGATATTAAATAATTTACCAATCCAGCTTTCGCTGATAAAGATCTGACGTTTAAGAGCCCACGTATCATTTTTCGATTTAGTTGCACTTTTTCAGCGGTGGTGTTTATTTTTATTAGGTTTTCATGTATAACTCCTCTTCTGTTAACCATAGATTTTATTAATTTCAGTGGTCGTGGGGCAGACATAGTTACTATGGGGATTTGAGTGGGTGACTGCCCGGAAAGAAGCACAGAAGAAATGTGTAAGACTGCAACTCTTTGTCCTGGTCTCAACTCTGGGTTGTCATGGATAAGGTCCACTAATAAACTTTGTAATATTATTGGATATATCTGCTCTATCCAAAGTAGGACGGATGCCGTCACTCCTAATCAGATCAGGTCTTCCCCAGAAAGTCCACCAAGTGTCTATGAAGCCCACATCATTATCTGGACACCACCATGAGAGCCAGCGACGGAATGATGACATGCGGCTAAACATGTCATCATTCGAAAGATTTGGCAGAGGACCAGAGAAAACTACGGAGTCCGACATTGTTTTTGTAAATGTACACACCGACTCCACATTAACTTTAGTACACTCCAATTGACGCAATCGCGTGTCATTACCGCCAACGTGAATAACAATCTTACTGTATTTACGTTTAGCTTTAGCCAGCAGTTTCAAATGTGCTTCTATGTCGCCCACTCTGGCCCCCGGAATGCACGTGACTGTCGTCACTGGTGTCTCAAAATGAACGTATCTCAAAATTGAGTTACCGATAACCAGAGTTGGCCCCTCTATTACATCAACCCCGGCTCTCTTTCCACTCTTGGCCAGATTGCTGTCTCAGCAACTATGGATAATCTCCTACCACCGAGCTACTACAACTTGCCTATTCCACTCTTCCTCGTCCTCCATTCCTGCCTAGTCTGCAATCCACCATCGCCCCTCTGCCTCAGCCAGCCATCATCTTCTCTCCGCTCCACGTCCACTCTCTTTAGTCCAACAATGACTCCTCCTCACCTACAGCTACCTCTGTATCAGTATCCTGCCTTCGGGTCCACCATGTGACCTCACAACTTGTGATCACTCAGTACTGATAAGACAGTTTGTCCCTGTCACTGAGCAGGAGGCAGCACTACAGTGACACACATTCACTATGGGCCTTTAGAGGGTCTGTCTCCATGCGTGCATGTCCAAACTTGTTGAGTGTTCGGAAGACTAGAAAGGTGCTGTATAAATGCAAGTCCATTCACCATTTAGGGTCTGAATCTAACAGCAGTTATGAGGATGTGTTCATTACCGTATATCATTGATGGAACTTTAAAAAATAAAACAAATAGAAGAATGTTGTCAGATGTTTAGGCATTCTTTCTAAATTACAGCTCAATTTTGAAAAGACAAGTCCTTGTATATTTCACTCTGACAGCAGCTCAGTGTTCTTTACATCCACCTTTCTATCATTAAAGGACATGCTTTGGCACAGCAACAGGCTTTTTAAGATGTGTTTGAAACTGTCCTCACAAGAAAAGGTTAGCAAGTAATCTATAAATGTCAATAAATCATTACTAAAATGTTTTTTACAACAATCCATGCTGTCTGCACTTGTCATTTCTAATATATTGTCCATTTGTACAGAAATTCTTAACTACTTTTCATATTATTAGTTTAATGAGTAACAAAGCATCACATTATAGAAGATGATCATATATTTTGTTGTTAAAAATTGTAATCCACTCGCAAAAACCCAGATCTGAAGCATGCCTAAATTATGGAAAATTAAAACTTTGAATGGAAGCCATGTAACCAATAAGAATTTATTGTCACAAGCACAATTTGTTACACAAAAATAATGGGTCACATTTACACAATTTACACAGGTCTAGAACTCAATGTACAATTAACAGACTAACTAAATACCAATAGTTAAATATGTACTCACATTGCACACAATATCATTAAAACCTACACAAAAAACATGTACTGTGTGAAAGTAACACCAGTCGACATAAAAATCACATTATTTACAAAAAAAACATCATTTTGAGATCTTTAGCAAAAGGACTCTGATGTCTGTTCAAGGTTCTCCCATCCGTCTGTCAGAGACATTATACAATCTATCATGTAAAATCTCCCCTGCTAGAAAGTATTATTAAGTCTCTTAATAGTTGAAAAGATTATAAAGTAATAAAGTCAAGTAGCCAGAGCTGAAGAACACCAAATACACTAGTAAATACTGCGCTTTGCTTGGACGGTATGGCGGTTTTTCCCTTTTAAAGCAGGCTGGTGAGATTAGCAGTTAGATTCATGAAGTGCACTTTAAGCCTTAGCTTAGCAACTGCCTGCAATGATCTATTTTTGTTTTTCAATGAAGATTTTAATTTATACACAGAATCCTTCTATACTCGCATAAAGGTTTTCTCTAGAGCTCTGGACATCACTACATATAGTTTACACAATAAGGTTAATGGAGAGAGTGAGGACAGCAGCAGGTGGAGATCTCCTCCTCTCCTGCTGCTGTTTGGCAGCGATGGTGCCAGAGGCTGAACCAGGCAGACGGAGGTGAACATCTTCAACACTCACAGAAATCTTACTGCGTGTATGTGGGAACATGTACTCAGGACTGGCATGTACATCGATACTGCTGTCGATATCTGCTCTCTACAATCACTGCAGGTATTACCAGAGGAGGGGATTGTTAACTAGGATTTATTGGTCGGTCTCATTGTTTTACTGTGAGTAAGGGACAGTTTTCAGCTGACTAATAATGCTGTGTGTCAACTTTGTTCTATGATTTCTGTGAAATGATGTGCACATGCTCACTCAAAAAGCACACTGATACAATTATTAATGAATGAATGAATGTCAACAATGTGAACTTTGATTGAACATAAACCAGAATTCCTCTGTCCACAATTTTGGCACTAATAATATCACTCAATTACACTAATGTCACCTGTGTGTCACATTATGCATGTGATAATGCATCAGTGTGACTGGTGACACCAGAAGGTCAGATGTGTGACCCTGTGTGTGTTATTGCCATATGTATGCACTGGGTGACTGTATATTAATTTGTGAGCTCACCACTACAATATAATCATGCTGAGAAGTAAAGGGTCTGGCGATGCACACATATTTACACTAAGTGTTGCTGTCTGGGGCTGTTGAGACTATGATGAAGATAATGTGCTCACTCACTCTTAGGTCTTTAGGCAGGTACAGTACTTATTCTCTCAACCTTTTCTTTAAAAAAAAGCCATTTTCAATGTGCCAATGAGTAGGCAATATTCTTTTCTTCAGTCCAAATCACAGTTGAGCAAGAACTCTGCTTTGTGCAACTTTTCTGTAGTCTGAATTCTTCAACAGATAAGTAGAGATGAATGCTCTTTTTTCCAGTGAAATGTGAAGATGCTGTGCAGTAGAACACAGTCAGCTCTACATCAACACCATCACTATGACTTATCTAATAACATACTGTATGTCCCGTTAAGTAAAAAAAACCTCTCAAAAACACTCTGTGCCAGTACTTGTGTCACCCTGTTGAGGGACATACTCTACAAGTGGGACAGGTGACAGGGACTGCAATGATTGTTAATGCTATGCAGCAGTGGAGTATCTGCATGACACAGCTTATCCCTATGTTGTTGAGAGAAGAATGACTTATAAGTAAATGTTTTTATCCACTTATTGTTATTATTAAATCCTGAAAACAAGACATGATGTACTCCAACACAGATGTGGACGCAGACAGCAGTGGAGACGCATGCAGTTCTGTACATCATTGGGTGTAGCATATGTGCAATAGGAACAGCCATACATTTTGGTCATCTACGAGGATGCTTGCAGACACTGACAAAAATGATGTCATGTGGACATTTTTGGTGGAAAGTTTTGCTTTGTCAAATCTGAAAGAGAGGAAGTCAAATCTTGGATAATAATAGATACTAGTCTCTGACAAATACAGCTTTACTCACTTGACTGACCTCCTCTGGTCATGCTGATGCTGACTGCAGGGAGCTCAACAGCTTTCGTGACTTGAATGTCACAAAGAGCTTCCTCTTTGCAAAGATGAGGTATGTGTATGTTCATAGATACATACCAAAGGCCTTGGAACTCAAACATAAGTAAACTGTGTGTTTGTATGTGTGCAAATGACAAGTGCACCCAGCCCAGACATTCACTGTGCTGCACATCAGCTGTGTTTTGTTGGTCCAGCAATATAGAAAAATGAGACAACATGACGGATGAATGCAAACATCAGTCCAGTTCTGAGAGGGAGAGTGATGGAGAAAGGGGCAATTACTCAGAGAAGGGTGGGAACATGCCGAGGTCAGCAAAGTCCTCAATGTTGTAGTTGGCTGTTCCCTGGGTGGGATCTCCAGCCATGGGTAACATGTCCTGCAGAGAAACGGGGGGGGGGGGGGGGTCCGATGTCAGTGATGTAAAGACATATATCTGTGTACAGCGGTCAGCAGCTGGAAGACTGGAGTGTATGTGTTACCTGGAAAACTTCTGTCTGGCTGGGGTTGGGGTGTGTGTGCTGTTCCCCGGCCTGCTGGGAATGATGCTGGTTCTGCCACTGGGACCAGACCTCACTGGGACGACCCTGGAACTGGGCTCCACTCTGACTGCTCTCCCCCGACACATCTGGAATCACAGACAGGGTTACAGTCATACATGAGTTTGACAGATTAAATATTCAAAGTAGAAGTGGAAAAGAGTTTCTTCAACGACCACTCCTGTAACGTTTTATTGAATGAATACAAACCACAATTGTGTCGGCTGCAAACAGCACGTCAGCATCGCGCTCGCGTGAACACTGAAGCGACTGTCTACACTGGTTCCATTCGGATAAAAAAACAAATTATAAACTTGGTGTTTTGAGAGGGGAGCGAATGGACATCGAGAGGAGAGGGGAGCGAAGGGACCTCGAGAGGAGAGGGGAGCGAAGGGACATCGAGAGGAGAGGGGAGCGAAGGGACATCGAGAGGAGAGGGGAGCGAAGGGACATCGAGAGGAGAGGGGAGCGAAGGGACATCAAGAGGAGAACGAAGGGACCTCCGGGGTCTGGGGAGGCAAAGGGATTACAGGGAGCACAGGGGCTGGGGTCTCGAGGGACAAAGGGAGCACAGGGGCTGGGGTCTTGGGGGGCAAAAGCAGCACAGGGGCTGGGGTCTCGGGGGACAACGGGAGCACAGGGGCTGGGGTCTTGAGGCACTGAGGGAGAACAGGGGCTGGGGTCTCGAGGGACTGAGGGAGCACAGGGGCTGGGGTCTCGAGGAACCAGGAGAACGCAGGGACTGGGGTCTTGAGGAACCAGGAGAACGCAGGGACTAGGGACAGAAGGAGCACAGGGGCTGGGGTCTTGAGGGACAGAGGGAGCACAGGGGCTGGAGTCTCGAGGAACCAGGAGAACGCAGGGACTGGGGTCTCGAGGAACCAGGAGAACGCAGGGACTAGGGTCTCAAGGAACCAGGAGAATGCAGGGACTGGGGTCTGTGGAGGTCCAGCAGCGGGAATGGAGGTCTGTGGAGGTCCGGGAACGGAGGTCTGTGGAGGTCCGGGAACGGAGGTCTGTGGAGGTCCGGCAGCGGGAACGGAGGTCTGTGGAGGTCCGGCAGCAGAAACAGGGGACTGTCCCGTCCCGGCAGCGGAAACAGGAGGCTGTCGCGGCCCCGCAGTGGAAACAGGGGGCTGCGGCGGCGTGGCAGCGGGAATTTGAGGCTGTTGCGGCCCGGCAGCAGAAACAGGGGGCTGCGGCGGCCTGGCAGTGGAAACAGGGGGCTGCGGCGGCGTGGCAGCGGGAATTTGAGGCTGTTGCGGCCCGGCAGCAGAAACAGGGGGCTGCGGCGGCCTGGCAGTGGAAACAGGGGGCTGCGGGGGCGTGGCAGCGGGAATTTGAGGCTGTTGCGGCCCGGCAGCAGAAACAGGGGGCTGCGGCGGCCCAGCTGCAGGAACAGTGAACTGGGAGCCGGAATGACGGTGGCTAGCACGGCCAAATCTCCTCCTCAGGGACCTAGAAGCCTTTTGCGCACACAGAGGTCCTTCCCGGGCTAGGCTGGTGCTGGAGCAGGAGGAACGGTGAGCTGGCGAGTTGACTGGAAGTCAGACCGATCTGCGAGGTTGAGGAAATCCCTGATCTCCTCAGGCAGAAGACTCCTGTTGGTCCTTTCTCCTACCACATGAATGCAGCGCAAATGCTCAATCTAGCAATGTTTACGAAAGTGAAAAATAATGTGTGTATCAGCTTCGTGATTCGGATCCACTCCCAAATTTTACAGTAGTTTTCCCATAATCCTGCTGACAGACAAACAAACAGAGCTGAAAGCATGACCTCCTTGGCCGAGGTAGCAAGTATTTGACTGGGACATACAGTACTTAATCAACTTATTTAAATCCAGATCAAGGCCAAAACAACTTGATGAGGGAATTGGTATGTTGTCTCATCAGCAAGTTAAAAGAGGAGCAGATCAGACATTGGGGGCTTCTTAATAAAACATTATCATTATTCTAATCACACACACACACACACACATAATGCTCTTCCCATCTCCACGCAGGTACAAGAAAGAGGCTGAGCCGCTGATGGAGAGAGGAAAGAGAGCACATGTAAAACATACAGATGGAAAAGTAATTAACCAAACACATATGAGGCTGGTTGTGTATACATCAAGTGGAAAAATAGGATAAGGAAAACACTAAACATATCATAAGTGAATACTGATTAACACATGCAACAACAGAGCAAGTGAATGGCACCGGGTCTACCTGATGTCATGCTTCAAATGGGCTGACAGCAAAGAGAACAAAATTGGACGTTCTCCTGTCCAACATCCCTGAAAATGGCCCTCCGCTCGTACTTCTCTGTGGCTTCGACATCCAGTCAACAGACTTATTATCTCTCCTACTTTCTTTTGCTCTCTCCCTGTCTCCCTCCCCTCCTACTCACAAAGCTGGCAACCACCTCGACCTCATATTCACCAGAAACTGCTCGACCTCAAACCTCAAAACCCCACTTTACATCTCTGATCACTTTTTCATATCCTACTCTCTCCCAAACTAACAAACCTATCTCCCCGAAAACTGTACCCCTCCACCGTAACCTCCGCTCCCTCTCTCCCTCTTCTCTTGCCTCAGCTGTCCTCTCGGCCCTTTCTTCTCCTGACACCTTCTCACTCATGCTTGCCAACTCTGCCACAGACATTCTCCTCTCTACTCTGTCCTCCTCTCTGGACTCCTTCTGACCTCTCACTCTCCAGCAGATTCGCCAGACCCCTCCAGCTCCCTGGTTGGATGACTCTGTGCGTGCTAACAGAGCCATCCTACTGGGAGCTGAAAGAAAATGGCTGAAATCAAAACACCCTCACGACCTACTTACCTTTCAAACTCTTCTCTCCTCTTTCTCTTCGTCAATTTCAGAAGCGAAAAGCACTTTCTTCCAACAAAAAATTCAATCTCTCTTTCTCCAATCCCAAAAAACTTTTCTTTATCTTCTCCACCCTCCTCAACCCTGCCAGTCCCCCACCTCCTTCTTCTCTCCTACCGTCCCACTTTGTCAACTACTTTGTAAAAAAGATAGATGACATACGCTCTTTATTTTCCGACTTGCCGACTAACATTTGTTCACCATCCACATCACTTCCTCCCACTCTAACTTCTTTCTCCACTCTCTCTTCGAATGAAGTTCCATCTCTCATTACCTCTGCCCGTCCTACCACCTGCCCTCTGGACCCTATCCCCTCTCACCTTCTCCAGTCTATTGCTCCAGACCTCTTTCCTTTTTACACCCATCTAATCAACACCTCCTTGCTTTCCTAACAATCTTAAGGAGGCAAGAGTGAACCCTCTCTTAAAGAAACCCTCACTCGATCCTTCTGAAGTCAACAACTACAGACCTGTCGCTCTTCTTTCTTTTCTTTCCAAAACACTTGAGCGTGCAGTCTTTAATCAACTCTCATCTTACCTTCACCAGAACAACCTTCTTGATCCGCACCAATCTGGTTTCAAGGCGGGCCACTCAACTGAGACTGCCCTCCTCGCCGTCACTGAGGAACTCCACGCTGCTAGAGCAGCCTCCCTCTCCTCTGTTGTCATCCTTCTGAACCTTTCTGGCTACCAGTGGCGGCCCGAAGCTGCTTCAAGACTCTGGTGCTGGCCTACCGTGCTTTGAATGGATCAGCCCCTTCCTACATCCAGGCCATGGTCGAACCATACACCCCCAACAAGTTCACTTCGCTCTACGTCGACCAATCGGCTCGCCACTCCCTCTCTACGAGTGGGACCCAGATTTCCCTCAAACAAAACCCGCCTGTTTGCTATCTTGGTTCCGAAATGGTGGAACGACCTCCCTATTGATGTGAGAACAGCAGACAGTCTTCACACCTTCCGTCAGACTGAAAACTCACCTGTTTCGACTGCACCTCGGCGAATGAAGAAAACTAAATAACTGTACTTTGTATGTTGCACTTGTATTGGTTTGGCTTATTTATAGCTAATAGTTGAATTTATATTCTATTGTCTCTGTATGTTGCACTTCAAACTGGCTATTTGAAGACAGTGTTCACTTATACGATTGTACCTATTTGAAGCTATTATACTTACAAGATTCTTGCTGTTCGGAGTTGTATCTCTATGATTGTTTGCACTTTTTGTACGTCGCTTTGGACAAAAGCGTCAGCTAAATGAACTGTAATGTAATGTAAAAAGAGTGTGTGAAATGGATAGAGTGTAAAAATCTAACTCACAAAATCAGCCTGAGAGGAAATAAAGAATAAATAAATGAGGCAGCCATGAGAGAGATAATCAATTTGGCTAATGTGTGTCCATTAAAAGGCTATCAAGTAGCTGTTGCATGCTGGACATGCTTCATTCCTACAGCAATGTGGACAACAAACAGCAGGAGTCCTGAGCAGCTGGCTGATGAGCCTTCTCTGACTGAACACACACTAACACATTCCCATCCCAACATTTAAAGCCACGCTAGCAGAGTGGCTCCAGGAAACGAGATGCCAGTCACTCCACCGCTTTGCTTCAGAGTGAAATATCTCGACTAGGTCTACAACTTTTATTTTACATGATAATTGCATAAATTATTTTCATTATTGATGAATCTGCCATTTATTATGGTAAATAAACGGTTCATTTGGCCTAAAAAAGTGAAAAATTGTGTTTGTTTTGTCAAAACTTTGTAAAAATTAACTAGTAAATGTTAAGACCAACTGTTTCAGCTCTACTCTCCACAAACGTTTACAGACATCGATAGATCCCACAGGGTGCATTAGGGCTGGGCTAATAAATCCAATTAAATAGATTAACTTGAATTTTGCAGTGCTAAAAGTGACTAAAAGTGCTTGATTATATTATCAAACCACAAACTTGTGAGAGAATAAATGTTTTAATCTGTGGACGATTGAAAAACTATATTCCCTAATCAGAAATCAGATTGTGGACACAACGCTGCAGCACAACAGCACATGAACCCCCATTCAAATACGACCACAACAAATACTTTCTAAAGCCACTGTCTAACACTGCTACAGTATTGGCTTTCTAAGCAGGCAGGGTTGAAATTGGAATTTAGTGTTGCTCAGTATTTTGGTATTTTGTGAGAATACCCCCAGAATGCAGAGAACTCTCACAACTTCATTTGTGTCAGTCCGTCTGGAAAAATACTTTTTCCTAAGAAGTGTGCAGAGGCACTTGCTATTATTTATGGAACTCATTAATACACTGATAGCTATTAACACAGTGTGGGTGAGGAAAGAGCTTTGAAGGCGATACAAAATAATGTATATTAATGGTAGATGGAACAGTTAACTCTGACTCTGTCAGCTTTGCCTCCCCATCTGTGCAATTAGGCTGTACCAGAACACAAATAAGCCAGTAAGGCTTGAAAGCAAGGAAATGGCTTTTTTTGTGAATAGAATACATGGTGACTGTAACCTGGTCTCAGTTAAAGTCTGAAGATCGGATACAGGGGATGTAATTACTTGTGATGAATCTTTGGCATCTGAAACCTTTTGACATAAAAAGTACCCGCCAAGATTTTACAAGAAACCGCCTCGGTGCTGCTAGATGTCGAACTTACTGAAGGAGCATTAATGGTGTCTTTACATGAACAGTAGAAGCAGAAAACTTTTGGATAGTTCAGAGATTATAACTTGTGACAGACACTGACATTTTAAAATGGTGAAGCTCACTTTTGTAGTCTCCTCTGCTTTCCACAGGATGTCTCACTTTACAGTGGCAGAGGTCAGGGAAACCACATACTATTGCTATAACTACTACACGTGTCAGAGCATCCAGAGCTGCACTTGTAACAATGTCTCAGGTTGTTGCAGTGGAAAACTAAAAAAAACTAACATGTCATACATATATTATCTGTGATTATAATACAAAACATCCTGGCTCATAAATTTGGTTAGTCGTTAGTAGTTACAAATGAGTGTGTAATGCTGATTAGAGATTAGACTGTGATGAGTTTAATAACGAAAGACCTGTAAAGGTCGGACAGAAGCGACACATTAATGTTCATTTTTTCTTGTTGTTCTCTTTTTAATGTTTTAGAAAAAGCCTTTGTTTGCATCCAGTTAAACTGAGCAAGTAACTATTGAGCACAGCACATGAATCAGCTGGCAGCTTGGTCTCTATATAGACTACGACTAACCTGTGTCTCTCAACATGGATTTACAAATGTAAATAGGAATTATCAAAAGGGTTGAATGATAATTCAGTAATAGTTCAGTATAAGTTTCAATATCATGATAATACAAAGATATGGCTGTAATAATTTTTCATTCCCTCTAAATTAATGATTCCAAGTCACGTCCAAAAGCATGTCTGGTGCCATTTATAACAATGGACTTTATTTGATTACTTTAAATGCAATTGTGTATTGATATTTGGTATATTGTGGTATATAGTGAAATGTTTTCTTATTAATATGGTGGTATTGATTTCAATGTCACCAAGCCCTACCTAATCAGATCTCCAACAGAACAGAACCTGTATGTTTCTATCACATGTTGGTCTTTCTGTGTTCATAAAGTCATATGTTTGGAGACAGAAAGATACCAGACCTCGACAACAAATGAATGTCTTGCAACCCATCCCATACAGGTGGGACGTTACAATAGATCACCCAGTAATGAAGAGAAAGGCTCACCAAAAGCTGTGCTGCGGTTTGTCAGTCCAGAGTAGGCATTGCCGCTGGGGGAGGAAGTGGCCGGGGACGACAGGGGACTATAGGAGGCCGGATCTGTCTGGTAGCTGTGGCCAGAACCAATACCAAATGGACTGGACTGGGCTTTACTGGACTGGAGAACACAGTTACTGGTTAGGGTTAGGGTATTTGTTAATAACCAGAATAAATCATGTGGAAGCTAAAGATTGAAAAACAGACTTTATCATTTGTATCGTTAACTTTGGCTAAATTCAACAAAATATGGCGTCTGGGTTTCAACTTCATCAACAAAGCTTTGAACTTGCAACCACTTCTCCATGGCAACATGAGGCTGTGTCAGAAACAGTATCTAATTTCTCAGAGACAAAGTTGAAATAATTGTTGGTTCACCTAGATGATCAACATTGGGAGAGTCCTATGTTATGCAGTATTGAAGATATGTTGACTTCCAGGACCTGTGCAACTATATTATTACTATTTGTTGTGGTCATTTACAAAAACAAAGATACAATGCATCTCCTTCAAGAAAACGCATATTTTAAGTTTGGGTTATTGTTAAGGTTGGAACTGTGTTGAACATTTGTTTTACAGCAACAGCAGTTTAAAATGACCATAGGAATTAATATAACTTTGAGGATTTCAATACTTAATATACAGACAGTATTGCTGCTATTGAAGACATAATATTTCAACAACCTACATGTTTCTTTACTTTACTCCTGTAATTCCAAAATCCAGCTGATGCAAGGACATCAAACAAAAATACTGTTGGGGGCTTGTTGTTGTTCAGAGACAACTCGTTGTTTTTAGAGAATAGTTTAGGCAAGTGGGCTTTTCTAATATTGGGAAACTGCATTGAATAATTGCAGGTTAACCTAGGCCTTCCAGGACACATGGAAACCCTGTATGATGTCTTAATGTCTGCTGTGTTTAGAGGTGGTGAAAACATTCAACCCTCTTTTAAAAGCCAAACTGGAGCCGGTCACGGCGAGGAAATAGGCCGGCGAAGGCCAGCCAGCATCAGGGGGAGGATCTTCCAACACAAAGCGGCCTTCCTGAGTCCCAATGAGTTTAATCCCCGGGGCAGACTGCGCAGATCCCATCCGTTAAGAAGTGTATAAATATTATTTGATCCTTATAAAAAACTGCGCCTGCGATAATTTTGGCCACCGATAATTTAGTGCCACCTAGTGCAAGCAGGTCTAATGACAATGGCGGCATGAGTCTAAGATAATGTAACAGTCTGAAGACACAAAGGCAAGTGATGCCGTGGCTCTGCATCATTCTTTATATAGCCTGCATATTAATTGTTCTTAAGAACACAGATAATATTTCATTGAAATTTCTTCCATCTGTCAAGGACGTCAAGGTGCGTTCATTTGTGTGTGTTACCTGTCCAGAGAAGGGGGGTCGGTTGCCTGACCACGCCACCTGGCCTGGATTGAGCTGTCTGGAGATCTGAGCTAGATTCTGATTGGATGAGCCTGATGGCTGTATGTCGTTCACACCAGGGACGTGGATCACAGAGGAACTGTGTACACAAAGAAAAATACACACACACACACACACAGTAAAATATGAAGCTCAGTCTGGTTTCACTTTTCTCCAGAGAGACACTACTTTCACAACCGAGGCCTGACCGAGTGAGTTATGGATGCTGAGCATTATATGCACTAGCACACATGTACCTGAAGCTTTTGCCAGAGTGTCCCTGCTGAAAGGGAGAGCTCTGCGAGTAGAGCTGCTGTCCTCCAGCTGTAGAGGATGGAACCATCATCTTCTTATCTCCCGCTATGCACACACAGATAAAACAGGGTTAGCATTATAAAAACAAGAGAGAGGAGAGACAGCAGGTCAAAGATAAACCAGCAGTTATCAGGACACATGTGAGGTGTTTGCATGCCGTACAGCCAGAGATGCCAGTGTACATCTCAGCAAAGCGTGGGTCTCTATCCTGGGAGAACAGGACATCTGTCTTGTCGATGTTCTTCCCTGCCTCATGGACTCCGCTACTGACGCTGGCCACAGGCACCTGAGGGTGGTGGTGAAGGGTGCGGGGTAAGAGGGCATAAGGGTTGACGTTAGGGATCATAGACATAGGTCATAAATGAACACAAACAATCCACAAACAGTACAACAGATGTTTTACAAGCTGGAATCTAAATCTTTTTTAAGCACATTAGCAAGGTCAACTTTTTAGCCAAGTAACCAAACAAACAGTAAGAAGAAAATGGAATGTTGTACTCATTCATTTCTGATGTTCTCATCATCAAACAGAGATTGTTATTTTATTGATCTCCTGGGAATTCAGGACGTGGCTCTAAAGCAGAGGGTTACCTGGGAAAGATCGTAGGCAGTTAATCCATCTCTCTGGTGGACCTCCAGCTCTGCTTGCTGCTGCTGCTGTAGCTGCCTGCGAAACACAACACACATATACACCATCAGCACCTCAGACTGACACATACAGTACGTTAGGCCTACTTCATTTAAGATAGCTTAATTTTAAATTCAATATAATAAGATAACTAACATGATAAATAAACATTGAATTAACATATAATCCATGTAGATAATAAGTGGTGTGTTGTTAGATCAGGAAGCGATTCCATCTTATATGAGGTTATGTTTATATGGCTACTGGAGCATGACGTCGGCTACGTTTCTTCAAAAGCTGAGTCTGTTTCAACTTTTCCGCCACAGGTCACTGTGTTTTTTTTCCACAGTCAAGGGACAAATATCATGAAACTTTTTTTTTTTTCATCTTCTTGTCTGCTATAACAAGGGTAATGCCCACGCAAAAATATTGAATTGCAGAGGTGTCTCTGTGTGTGAATACATCATTTTTAAAACCTTGCACAGAGGGCCTGTTTTGAATGCAAAAGGTTGGAAGTCCATTTAATTTGAAGTTATACGCTTCGTGATTGCATGCGCGTGCATGGCGCGGGGAGATTGTGTGTGCGTGCTGGTGCGGTTTCTATTTAGTTCTCCCCTCTCCTTTCTTCCGCTCTGTAGGTGTGTGTGTGTGCGCATGTGTGTGTGTGTGTCAGCTGCGAAGCCCCACCCTTCGTAAAACGGAGCGAAGGAGAGAATGTGAATGCGCAAAGTAGACAGTAGAAACTGAAACGTGCACATAAATTAGATCAATAGCATAAACGTTTAGTTTATTTAATAAAAGAGCACCTGTGAGTGTGAAAAGTGAGTTGTGAATAATGAAAATATATTAAAAAAATTATAAAAACAAACAAAAAAAAAACACCTTGAATTTCAGACAATGGTAGGGGAAACACTGTTGATGATATATTATTTTGGTCTACATACAGAAGTTGATACCAGGAATTCATTATGATGCATACAAACATGCTTTTGTGAATGATGTTGGAGTTTCCTCACAACTCACAAACTTAGTTTGTATTTGTGTGTACACTCATGCCCTGTGCATTCTCACTTATTCCAAGTAAGAAGACAGAGGAGCATGCTGCCCCAGGTTTCATCAACTCCTTCTCCTCAGTCTCCTCACACTCAGCAAAACCAGCTGGAAATTAGCTTCTGAAAAAGCTTAAGGTCAGGAATGGCACAAGACATTTGCAAGTTGCGACTGTAGATGGCCTGTCATCAGCAGCTAACATGGAAGAAGCAGTTAACACATCAGCAGCACTATTTACCACTGACTCCAACATTTTAAATAAAAGTTATCAACTTGCCATGTCCCTGATCATACTGGCTTGATATATATTTGACAACCAAATCATAGTTGCTGCCACTATCTATTTTTTCTGTGATTCAGTTTTGACTTTAAGGGTAGTCTCACATAGCCAGACCTATCTCCACAGGGCTGTCAGACCATCTGCCTCGGGAATCTTGCTCCACCACTGTCCAGCTACCCCCTTCTTGGTTCCCTGGCCACTTTTTCCCCTTTAGACTGACACTCTACACTTCTCCATTTAACACTTTAACAACATAGAAATTAATAGAAGTTAGAACATTTCCCTGGCAGTTATCCCAGCTTCCTTAAAGTCTAGAGACAGACACTGCTTCTTCTCAAAAGGTCTGGATAACGTCAACATTTTTCAGATTATGCAATGAACAAAAGACAACTGGTACTATTCATTTCATGCTAGTGGTATTGCAAATTCTCTTTATAATTTAGACTGCAACCATCCTTCAAACCTTCCTGCTTCCTGTCCCTCCAGATACAAGGCATCAGTGGCTATTGAGATGTTAAAGTTAAAGTAAAAAACACACTAGTCCAATGCCTTTTTCAAAATGGTTTCACTTGTACATGGAGCAGTGATCACCTTGTGGATAATACACCTTCACAACATTATTGTGACACATGAGTTTAATTGAAATATTAAAAGGGACATTAAAAATTAATAAATCTTTTTATTTCTAATCATTTACCTGTGAGGGGCAGACACTTTCTGGGGTTAGGGTTGAGCGGGGAGCTCCAGTAACTCGAAGGAAAGCCGAACATCATTTATTTTCACACACCACCCACGGTGCAACGATACAATGCCGGTTGAAAAGGTTATGTGGCCATAAGTCAGTGCTCTCTTAGGGCACTGCTCTCAGAGCTCGGTTTGTCAAAGTGTCTAAACCCCTGACTGTCGGGTAATTTGTCTGTGTGATATTCATCATGCAACAACATCGGTAAAACTATTCATTAACAAAAACATTAGATATGATATGTGTTCATTTGCATTATTTTTAATGCATTAGTATTTTTATAAACAATTTATCAAAATTGACACATTACTTCGACAGCCCTAATATTCAAATAAAGCCAAAACGATGGTCCATTCTTTGTAGTTATGTTACCTTATCTGACCCATTGTGGTCCTTTCAATGCTGATATCAATTCACTGAGTGTGTATCAATCTGCTTATTGTGCTTTCAATCAGAATAGAGAAAAGAAATGCCTAATATATTCTGATGGTTGATTTTGTATTTGTGTCTTCACTACTCTGTGCTGTCATATCTTTGTAATATGTTCAATGCTAACATTTCTATAGGAGAATGTTAACTGTACATAGAAATCTAAATTAAACATTTTCTTTTTCTGAAATGTGTCAACTCTTCCTCTTTTATACTCCTCCTCCTCCATTTTCAGGTTGATTTCAAATGATGTGTGTGTGTGTGTGTGTGTGTGTGTGTGTGTGTGTGTGTGTGTGTGTGTGTGAAACCTACTTGACGTTGGTGTTGGTGCAGATGATGTACTCTATCTCATCAGAGTATGGGTTCTGGAAGGTGAAGCTGCTGGTTCGGATCAGCATCCACTCCCTGTTCTTCATTCGGAAACGGTACATCACAGACAGAACCTGACCCTTCAACTTTACCACCTGTAGAGGGAATAAAACTACACATCAATATTACTGTTTTTAATACGTCTCTGGTGGTTTCTAAGTTTTGAGTTGACTGTTATATTTGGCCAGTAGTGGTTTCTGTGTTATGTACTCTCTGTGGCGAGCTGCTGGTACCTGAAATTCCTTCTCTGAGCCAATCACTCTGACTGTCAGTCTGAGTGATGAAAGAATTGCATTTCTTCCCAATGTGACGGATCTAAAACTACTACTAAACTGCTGAGGAAGGCCAGAGCAGCTGATCACAGATATGGAGAATGTTTCAGTCCAGGGGGGTCTCGTTGACAACAAAAAAACAGGTCAAATACACCAGATGTTTGAGGTGGATGAGAGCCAAAGGTTTCCACAGTTTTGGTGACATTTACCATCAAGCTGCTGAGAGTGACAAGAAGTTTTAATATAGCTCAAATGGTAAAGTCCTGGCTTCTCTCTTCAGGCTCCGGAGCCTTCTCTAGTTAAACAATGTTAGCTGTCACTTTCAGGAGTCTGAATCTCTTTGATTAACATTTTTGTATATCAATGTTGAATGCTATTGAAGTAGCCTAGTAGCTGTATCAACATCTGCATGTCATCAACAACTGACTGTCAAATCTAATAAAGTACAATTTAAAAACATTTCGACAATATTTATTGTCACTTAAGATTGAACTATACAGATATATAATACTGTAGATATGTATAATGTTCTTCTCGGGCTGAATTTAAAATTAAAAGAGAAAATAAATTAAATAGCTTTTTGTGTTGACCCAAAATCCAAGCATCTCTGAGGGAACATTCATGAGCAGGTTGTTGGGCAGTGAATGAGTCAGGATCCTGCTGGATTGATCATATTGGGCTCTGAGATTTTCTGTGACCTCAGTTCAGACTTGATTGGGTATGTTTGGTCAAAAACGATGTTCACTTTTTTCTTCTTAGAGAGCGCCATGTGTAGTTATTGTTCTCTCCCGGTCTGCAACTCACTTGTCTCTCCGTCTTCTCTCCCTTTCTGCGGCTCACTTGTCTCTCCGTCTTCTCTCCCTATATCGTTAACTCGTCTTATCGCTTTCCATTTGTCACTCGCCTCTCGCCTCTCATCTGTTTGTATTCAGTCGCAATGTTTGCCGCCTGGAATACACAGATTTGATTGGCTGAGTAGCATCACGTGGAATGGCTTAACTCGCATGTAATTGGTCTGTGAGTTTCCTGAACCGCTAAACCAGTGCCGTAAAAACGAGAAAAGCTGCGCCGGTTAAAATAGAAACGCCCCGTGAAAAATTGAAAATCCCTTAATAATTTGTTGATTATAAGTCCGGGTCGGATAGGTCGGTGTCTGGGTCCGGACCTGGACTGCGGTCCGCCTGTTAGTGACCCCTGCTGTAGGTTAAGGTGTGTTCACATGTGTATGCGTAGGGGGCGGAGCCCTGCCCTTTGCGAAACTGAATAGATCGTGTGCATGTGACGTCACGCTTATTTCCCAACCCAGAAGTCAGCCATGTTGGTTGGAATACACAACCAAGACTGCGGCTGTTCACGTGTGAGTTGCTGCAACGCTTCGTAATTTTCTTTGTATTCAAACGTCTAAGATTGAAGGAAAATGCCAATCTTGTGCGCAGTGTATAATTGGGGTAATAACGCTACTCGTGACCCAGAGAAACGGTTCTTTAGATTTCCTAAAATCATCAAAAACAACGATCCACAAAAGAGGGATGAATTGCTGTCTACCGAACGCCGTAAGCTGTAGTTTAGCAACATAACTCGTAAGGATTTAACAGAAGAAAAAGCACAATTCACCCGTGTGTGTAAGAGCTCATGCTAAAGCTATGTTTTCAATGTTTACGTTAAACATTTGTGCTTATGATATACCCGAACACTGTAAGACCTTACTTCTCCATATCGCTGACTGGTAAATAAGGCACTTTCTTTACATGTGATGGCAGCCATTTGCTCTTTTCTTCTGTGCATGTTTTTGTTTGGCTTATTCTTGAGCCTACTTCACTTGCGAAAGCAAAGCACCAATGTGAGAACATGCTTCGCTTAATCCAGCCATACAATCACAGTGTGCGAGGATAACATTGCCGCTCTTCTCACTCACAAACCACGGCTTGAGCGGTGTATCTAGAGCTCTTTGCGAGTGATTTACACGGGCATGGACGAGCACCCTGTCATCTTTCAGTGGTTTGGTAAGAAGACTACCAACCCAGCCAGAAACAAAGAAATTATAAGCATCTACGCTCTTGTATGCCTTCATTTGTGCGTTGGTTGCCCACGACGTTTGTAGCACAAGGTAGTTCACAATATCCGGATATTCAATCGGCGGTAATGACTCCAAATCCTCAATATAATCTGACGGCTTTAGCGTGTACGGGTCAAGGCCGCACATTTGGACATTTTCTCTGAATCTTGCCTTTGCAGAGGACTCCAGAGAGTCAGAATACTTTGAAGAAGTCGAAGTTGTATTGCTGTTGTTGTCCGCTTTAGACGCCATTGTTGATTTGTTATCCAACCAACATGGAGTCGCACGCATACGTCACACAGTTTTGTCACGTGTTTGCACACTACCTATAGAGAAGAAACTGCACAAAGCAAGCAGTAGACCGGGGGTGTCAAACTCAATCACAGAGAGGGCCAACATTAAAAACTGGGACTATGCGCTCAGTTGATCAGCAGAATGCTGTCGGGAACACAGCGGTGGAGATGGTTTGTCAGTGTTTGGAAACACGTAGGGACCAAAGTTTCCTTGCTGCATCAGAGTCTCCCACAGGCAGCTTGGCTTGGAACGCTCTCCACATTTAAGAGCAAGCTAAAGACTTTCCTTTTTGATAAAGCTTATAGTTAGGGCTGGCTCAGGCTTGCCTTGGATCAGCCCCTAGTTATGCTGCTATAGGCTTAGACTGCCAGGGGACACCTCCCTGCTCTCCTCCTTCTCTTCCTCTCTCCTCCCCTCCCTCTCCCCTCCTCTCCCTCTCTATCTGTATACATTTATGTAAATGTATGTTACTAAGTCAGCATCCGGGGCCTCATCCCTGGAGTTTCTGTGTCCCTCATGTGGCAGGTTGCCACTGATAAAGTTTACATCAGGATCATGAATTTTTGTTGCGCCTGCTACCCTGGTCCTGATGGACACCGGGAAGCCTTTTTGACATTATCCTGGATTCATCCATACTTTCTCTTTATTGATCACAACATAATTTCTGTCAAATGGATATTGTATTTATACTATGTTGTTTATCCTGTACACACGACATCTATTACAGTTTGTCCGTCCTGGGAGAGGGATCCCTCCTCAGTCTCTCCCTGAGATTTCTTCCATGTTTCCCCCTTTAATTTTGGGGTTTCTTTTAGGGAGTTTTTCCTTGTGTGGTGTGAGGGTCTAAGGACAGAGGGTGTCATATGCTGTACAGTCTGTAAAGCCAGACAAATGTGTAATTTGTGATATTGGGCTATATAAATACATTTGATTTGATTTGAAACACTTTGTATTCCCGTTTTTGAAAAGTGCTGTATAAATTAAGTTTTATTTACTTACTTATTTACTTACATGCTTTGTAGGTCATTTGTGTAGCAGCTATATTACTTCATCATTATTTTGTCTTCTTCCCCTTTGTCAAGTTTTTACCTCATGCTGTTGTCATTTTCACTTGGCTCAAAAAATAAATATTTTGGTCCAATCAGCAGCTACAGCTCCGTCCTACCTGTTGGAAACTTTCTCTCAGGTGACTCTGGTCCTCAGGATGGCAGAACTCCAGGATGTCTTTCCCCAGCAAGTCCTACAGGATAAGAGAACAGTTATTGGTTTATCGAGAATTCATCTTTATTAATAAAGGGTTTGTTTAACTACTGCGCATTGCATTGTACAGTAGGAATGCAATGTGCACAGATTTGTTGGTGAGAATGTTAGTAAAGAAAGGCTGGTATATTTAGAATATACGCTTAATAACCTCTGAACCAGGGGTACAACTGGAACCACAAACTAATGTTGATAACCGGTGACATTGTTCGGAAGACATACGATCTCTGCATGTCATGTTGTGGTAAATTAACTTATATCTATCTATATTTTCCTCTGACTTTGAAAGTGAATGAATCATGAATCAATCAAGGTCAAAAGGTAATTGCATATTATATAATGAAGGTAAATTGTATTTGAAAAGTGAGTGAAATGTGTTGCAGTAAAAAACAAAAAAAGGGTCTGCAGTAATTTAACAAATACATTTAA